>NC_039289.1:542500-822500 GCF_003368295.1 Carassius auratus
ATATATGTAATTGAACTCTTATTTATTATTTATTATAATTATTTTTATTGTACATTCTAACATGTATAAATATATTAAACTCATTTTTATTCTTTTAATATAAATTATATGTTTTTTGTTTATATATGTGTAGTTTAATATATTTAATTTAGTTAAAAATACATATTTTTTAAATTTGATTCAATTTTCTAACTAACACTGTATTGAAATATTAGATTTTTCTAATATATTATTTATACATTTATTAATATTTATTTGCAATTTATAATGAATTTATTGTAAAAGTACTGATTGCTTTTAAGCATTGTTTAAGCTGTCTTCAATCCTTATTGACATCAGCACAGGCTTAGTGTGTGTATTTGTATGCTATCTATTTGATATAATTTACATTTATTCACTCTTTGAGGCCTTTTTTTTGTTCAGAAAGGCAGCTTTTGCCAGATATGAGACACATTAAAGGTGAAGTGCTTAATTTCTCTTTTATTTCTGAGTTGTTTCAGCTCTTGAGTGATCTGTTTTTGTTCAGCGGTGCTCGAGTGTGTCCTTGTTGTTTGCTCTCATTGACTCTGGAGTTTAGCCTTGAGTCTGGTGTATCACAGGCCAAACGGCCGATTATTTGCCCTCGCTGCCTGTTTCTTTTCAACAAGTGGAGAGCAGAGCGGGCTGACGCTTGTGAACTCGTATCTGGGCCGTTATCTGTGAGGGCCGGTGAGAAGGGGTTTTGTTCGTTTCCAGACTGAAGCGTGTCACGGCTCTGATCCGGCTCTGAATGCTGCAGATCTGCTGTGCCAGACTGAGTTAGAGCCGCTCGAGGGCACAGTGCATTGTGGGGAAATCCTGTTCTGTCCCGGCCGGGTCTGTGCAGGCGAGAGAGCCGCCGACACTCGAGCCTGTTTGCTTTAACCACATTAGTGTAAACCGACAGGACTTTAGTCATAAACACACCGACACAAGCTGGAATCAAGCATGGACAGTGTCTAGGACTCTGCAATAATCAGAGATTGTTTGAGATTGTTTGCTCGAAATACACAATTATTCAACATTGTAATTATTGCAATGAACTTGAAATTGCTTGCCCTTTAAAAAAATGTGTTATATTTTTTTACATTCATGCATTTGGCAAACACTTTTATGCAAAGCAACTTAAAATGCATTCATTGATTTCCTTTTTCTAACAACAGACGAATCTGTGATGTAGAGTGTGTGTGTGTGTGTGTGTGTGCGTGTGTGTGTGTGTGTGTGCGCGCCGATGAGTTCCTCGCGGTGGCAGGCGGTGTAGCGGGGCTCTGACCCACTGGGTAAACAACCAGAGAGTCTCTGACTCCAAATAAGACCAACACATCCACACACAGAGCAGTGGCAACCTGCCATCCTCCTCACACACACACGTCTCCTGAGTTCCCTTTCTTTTCATTACTGTCTTTCTGAAGCCCGCCTGCTCTCTTCGCGTGGTTTATGAAATGAAAACCCTGTCATCATTTATTCACCCTCATGTCACTCCAAAACGAAAGATGGTTAATTACAACAAGTTCAGGGTTAAAAATGTCTATTAAAAATAAAACTATTAAATAATTTTGCTAGTTGAAATAAATCTGAAATAGAATGTAAATTCTGAATTCTGAATATGAGATTATAATTTTTTTTGAATTATTACAATTAGGTTGTCAAAGCAACTATTGTAATTTTTATTAAGTTTATATTAAAGCAATAAAATAATTAACTGGGGGGGGGGCAAAATAAATAAAATCTTAATTATAATATGTAAAACAAACAAAAACTAATTTACAGAGGCACATAAAATAAAAAAATATATATGTAACTAAATCAAAGCATAAAAAACACGTTAAAATATTAATAAAAAACTATTCCAAATAATACAAAAATAACACTTTTACACTAATTGAAAAACTGTATATAAACGATGTTTGAGAACTGAAAAATTCTATTCATAACTAGTTGTATTTTACTAATAATTCATTTAATATTTTAATAATAAATCATTTGGATTATCCATAAGCTTTAGTATAATTTTTTTAAAACTTGGAATATAGTGCAAGTGATGTATAGACTAATTTGATACTTACGTACAGTCACTCTATGGTTGTTTTTGTATGGAAAAGAGGGGAAAACATCTGCTCTAAATCTCCTTTTGTGTTCCTTGGAAGATAGACACCGTCTGGCTTTGAATTGGCGTGAGGGTGAGTATGTTTTTAGGAAAACTATTTCCAAATCCATTCTCCTCCTCTTACTGACTTTCCTTTTCTTTCAGTCTCTTTGGCATTGTCTGAAATGTACTGCCTCGTTGCTTCTTCACCTCATAATACGCATGTTGTTTGGTTTTTGCTTTTACAGTAGTTCTGATAAATGCTTTTGCCTTTTAGTCCTTTAAGAGCCTTTCTGCTGTTATCCTGCAGAGAAACAGACGGCAGGTATCCCTGAGTGTCGTATTACACATTTTAGACACATCCTCTTATTTCACTGACCGCTGACTACAAAAAGTACAGTACATCTCTAACCGTTTTTGCATTTGAACCTGCTCTCCCTCTGCTCATGTGAGGGAGGAATAACCTCACCTTTGCATCTTTTGAAAAATAGTTATATTCTCCTTCGTTCAAAAGCTACAAGACGGTCACGTTTAATATTTATGATAGTGAACACGAATGACCTCTCCTTTCACTGTGAATGTATAGACCCTTTTGTGTGTGTGTGTGTGTGTGTGTGTGTGAGGACTGTCTGTAATGAATTCATAATGTCTGCAGTGGGTCTTTGTAGATTCCTATCAGGCAGCTGATAAGACAGTGCAGTTGCACTCTAATAGCTGTCAGTCTGCTTTCCTTCCTGTCTATGGATCAGTTCACTTTCAGTAGACAAATACACACACATGTATACACACACACACACAGAAAATGGGCTGTGTATTCAGAAGCATAGTCTCTGCACAGTGGGTTTAAAGATAAAAGATGCTGCATTTTCTGTCGATAGAAAGACTGCATTTATGTGGCGTGTTGAAAGGAGGTCCCCCAAGGCTCTGTACAAGGCCCCCCACAATTGATTAATTTTTTCCCCAAAACTTGACAAGCGTCCTCCCCCATCATTTGTCTCTGCCATCAAACATGCCCAAAGTTTTGAAAGCACCCCAGACAGGAAGTTTTTTTCTTTTCTTTAGTTTTTTTTTTTTTTTTTTTTTTTTTTTTTTTTTTTTAGAAGGAAGCTTTAAAGTTGCCTAAGAAAAACAGCCATTAAATACAGTGCAATCTTCTGTGCCCCGAAGCTGTTCATGGAAGCTATTAAAAATGATTGTGACACTAAACAGTGCTTTGTGAGTTAATGATGTTTGTTTATTAGCTCCACATATGCTTAACTGAATTAAACTTTGTGTATTGCTTTGCTTGGTTGCTGAAACCTGTTATTCAAGTGCTTATCTTCTGAAAAACATCATATTGTGGGTATAATGACGCTATATTTAGCAGATCCTCAGTTCTAATTCACCAAGTTTTTACCTAATTATGTATCTAACTACATTTTGGGTCTAAAAGAACAGTCAGTCATATGATAACAGTATAAAAATATTAATGAGCTGCTTTATCTAGTTCTACACTGGTCCACACACTAAAACAGTAGAGGAAAACACTTCCAGTATACAATGCTCATTATGGTCTTATGTATTGGCCATGTCGAGCGTTAAGTGGTCTTTATCATTTCCCCCAGCATCCTCAAATGACTCTTCAGCCCCGCTGAAATTTACCACGCCAAGCTCTCTGCCACCAGGAGGACGTGGGATGCGCTATAGTGTTTGATTTATAAGCCTGATTAAACTAGGCATGTGTGAGTAAGAAACATGAGGCAAATCAAAATAAAATCACAACAACGCTTTGCGTGGCGTTCCCGCTGATAGGGCCTCGGCTTTTTATGATGGTACAGATCACAATGGCCTTTAAATAAAGAGAAAAATGTGTGTAAACAATACTCCAGGGCATCTCTGTAAAGGATGAGTTATTGCACTAGGCCATTGTTCATTGTTTTGCTGTAATAGGTGCAGCCCTTTAACTTACGGTGTGTCAACACTATATATTGTGATACTTATATTCATTCATCGTTTATTTTCATGAATAAAACAGATGCTGTCTCTGATAAACACCCATTGATGTATTTTTTCAGCACGTATGATATTCATATGAATTTGAATACTTTGTACATTATACCCTTTGGTTTTTGCGAATGCAAATTACTGTTTGACCCTTCCCAGTTGTCCTTAAATCATAAAATGTTTCTCATTTTAGGCATATTTATTCCTTACGGACTATAGTATATAGTTGTTTATTATAATTATTATTATTTATTGTTAAAATGTTAAGACAGATTTTTTTTATTTTTATAATCCTTCAAAAAAAAAAAAAAATTAATAAATATGCAGGGGTAATGTAAAGTCAATCTGCCACTATCACAAAATAAATAGATGGCACACAGCTTAAATGAATAAACAACAACAAGAAAAGATCTTAAATTAAGCTATATAATATTTGTATTATATTATATTATATTAATATTATATTATTTTATTATATTGCCATTATTAATAAAACAACACAGAGTTACATTGTTTTATCCATTTATTTTTTTTACAAAATTAAAATAATACAGAAGACGTTTTTGCGTTAAAACAAAAAGAAAACAAAACGAAAAACACTATTTTCGGCATTATAAACTACTGTATTATTAGTAGGGAGGACTGACACATTGGTTAAATGAATCTGTTGAAACACATTGGCTAAATGAATCTGTTTAGGAGCCGTTGATTCCCTCTCGTGTTCTTATTTTGGAGGCTGAATGGTTTTAGTGATGGTTTCAAATAACAGTGTCTCATCTGTGCGCGCTCGCGCTCATTCACTACGGAGCGGTGACGTGAGCGCGCAGTGGCCTCCCTCCGCCTGCTCCGCTTATTTTGGGGAGGGGGAGCGGTAGAAGAGGGGGAGCTAAAGAAACCCCAACCAAACTGCGCCTACCCCCAGTCGAAGCCCGGGACCTGAAAGAAAAGAATCCGCTCCAGCTCTGGGACGCGGTGGACCGACTCTCCACCGACATTAAAAGCGAGTTTTGAAGCTCGTTTCGGGAGTCTCGTGCGCTCTTGGAGTTTACGCACGGACGCCGTCGACATGGCACGGATAACTGTTTTCTCCGGTTGAAAACTTCGCGTATCCAAGGAGTTATTTGGAATTTTCTCCCTCCTGTTTTACATGGATAGGACGCTTTTAAAGGGAGTTATATGGTCCTAACTCGGACGCGCGTGCAACTATTGTAAGTAAATGCGTTTCTTTTTTCATCATTTTAAAACGTATTAACTTTTTTTAGACAATGTCTAACCTTTAGAGATAATTATTTCGAGGTTGTATTGCTGTCTCGTGTCTCCATAATCGAAATGGTTTTTTTTTTTTTTTGTGCGTTATGTGCAGTTTTTGCAGCACAAGTAATCGAGTCTTAACGGTTTTGATGGCTGGTTGAAGGCTGTGTTGTTTTTTTCATGTAACGTTCTGCTTGGGGTCTTTGGGACACTTTCAATAGCTTAAAAACTTCATGTCTTTTTCAGGTCCAATGAGTGATTTATAAACGAATTTGGAAACATATTTTTCATAGAGGACGTTTTGTTTGGGATCTCTAAGACCCAAAGTATAAAAAAGATGAAATGCATTGAATGGTCACATTGTGGATGTGCACTTTTGCCATTATGGATTTCTTTTATTGTTGTTCTTCTCGTCTTGACGTGTCAGCAGGACCCTAATCAGAAGCAACCAGACTACATTAGGGAAGTTGTCAAATTTTTCTGAAAAGTGCATGCTTGCTTTGTGATGCAGGTTAATGCTTTTTAATATCTGTGAAATGGGCTTTTGGTTGAGTTGTGGGAATGTGTTGCGAATTACAAAAAAAAAAAAAAGGTTTATTTAGTAAAATGGATGCTAATATTTTTCAAGGTCTCTTAAAATTTGAATGCAAAGACAGTAAAATCAAACCCAGATAATAAGGGAAAATTAGAAAGTAACTTTCTGGAGTTTTAAAGTAATGGCTTCAATGACATTTGCTGCAAATGCAGAGTTTATACTAGAGTAGAAAATTATATATTACGCATATTTGCATCTTGGTTTTGAATAGAAAGCATAAAAGAATATTGATTCTATTCACCAAGTTTCTTTCTTGCAAAGCTATTATATTAAGAATTTTCCTTTCTTTCAGCTAAGTTGTGCCATAGCCTGCTGAATATAGCAGTTTAAAGTTTACCGTCATTTGAAACATTACATACGTTCATTTATTAAAGACTTTAGTTAGACTGAAACATATAAAAGCGTAGTGTATGTATTTTCTTGATTCGTTTAGTCACAGATAATGCAGGGGTCATTAATCATTTTAATGTGACTTCAGGGTCGCCGTATCAAAATGAGTCTGGACTGAAGCACTCTGGTGCTTCTTTAAAGAAAAGTTTGGCTTCACGGTTCGCTTTGATCTCCAAGAGATTTCGATCTAGACCTTGTTGACGTCTCATCGAATAAGTTTGATAGCAAAGATCTACTCTAGGAGCTTCTCGAGAAGGACAGCCATCATTGATTCTTTCATGGAAAAAAACGTAGCAGCTTTTTGAGCATTCATGGCAAAAACGTGTTTGTTTTCACAGCCTTTGTTCTTCGATGCAAACTCGCAAGTGTACTTTAGTTTCTAAATGTCACTATAATTGGACAATTTATCATCGCTGATCACTGTCAGATCTTGGGAGCCAAACAGAAGCCGTTAGCCGTGACTGTGGTCTATAGACCTGTAGTTTCGCTCATTTTTCTTTTGCGGCTAAACAATAACAAACAAGAAATCAATGAAGTCTGGTTGTTTCAGAATTAAGGAATTTTTCAGTGGATGTAAAAACTTCGTTTGCCGAACTAACTTTGATTTCCCGTGTGCACTCCGTGTCACCTCTGGACGAAAAGTTAATTGAATTGAGCTGAGGATATGAGTTCTGCTGAAATGTCTTTTGTAAGGTGTCTTCCCCAAGGTTTTGAAATTCATTTCTGCGAAGCGATTCCTTCTGGTGTCGTTTTTTTGTGTTTTCCTACACTTATCGCTGTAACCTTTTCCCCCATTTTAAATGGGGATCAAAGGACAATGCCTCAGAGAGTTTCTGGACATGCTATGCCAAAATAAATATTCTCCCGACTTCAGAGAGAAGAGAAGGGCAGCGCTCTTGCATTAGCGTGCGTTACAGATTTAGCCTTCTGTTTATATGAGCTAGAGTAGCTAATGATCACTCCAAATATAAAGTGTGCCATGCTTTAATGAGCAGAGTTGAGGCAATTTTCCATTTCAATACGGCAATAGGCAGAACGTCTTTTGAATATTCATTTCCTTTGAGAAATGTCCAAAAGTCATTGGGTGCAGAGTGTGACCAAAGGAACACCTAAACTCAGCATTTATACCCTAATAAAACCAGGATACTTCCATTTCATCCAATCATAATGCATATTCAACCTATGTGTCCATCTGAGGTGTCCAACTAGCCTATGTCATCTAGATGCATTTCTAAGTAATGCTAATTATTTTCTTAGAAGCTAGGTATAAAATAGCATTTCTCGTCTCATGTTTGTCTTGCGCACACACACACACACACACATTAAATACTTTTCCTGTTATCTCTCAGCTCATCAAAAACTCTAACATACTGATGATGAAGCATTCTGTAGTAGAGTAAAGAAAACAAAATCAGATAATAATAAAATCTCCTTCACTAGCATTAGCATTAGAGCTCTTATATCACTTCCTAAAGTACACAAAGAGTCATTTTTTGAATAGTGTTGTGCACAGCCTTGTATTCAATGGTGCCATAGATAGATTTAATGCAGGAAATGCTAATGGAGTGGCAGAAATATTAAAACAACAATTCTACAAAAAGCTCCCTCTCACAATGGTTATTGTAAACCCGTGTGTGCCAATGTGATCATAGTCGTAGCTAAAATTAGGTGAGTTTGTGTAGCCGCGAGAGCAGTGCAATTATCAGCTTGGGTTTTGAATGGCAGCTGCAGTGGTGGCGGTAATGGCAGCTGCGCTGGAGCTCCTCACATTATCAGCAGAAAAGGGAGGGGAAGAGAGATGTTCGCCAGTGCATAATCTCTGCAAGCTAATTGTGTTTATTTCTCTTAATTTGTCCCGAGTGATAAATCGGTGCTCTTCAGCTCATGTTGGTTGCAATTTGTCTGGATGTTATAAAAGAACGAGTGCAGTGTCTTTGAAACGAGCTCTTCTGGTCTTAATGCGACTGTCTCATGCATCCACATGCACGTCCAAGCAGAAGGAGCCAAGACCTCTCTGTTCAGCCACGGTTGTGCCTTACGATTCAACCCAGGGGACAACCGGTAAGTCTGGTGGACTTATCCAGCACTTGTTCAGACGAGATCTTGAATAATTCGCAACACTGTCCATGACAAGCCTCGTTGAAGATGAGGAATAGCCTCTGCTTGTAAATTATATTAACTCTCTGGCCTAGGTTGCCTGTTCTGTCCAACAGGTTAATGGCAAATCCAAGATAAGACGCCAAGCATCAGGATTGATCCGTCTTGATCAAAGTTTAATTTCATCTCACGCTTGGCCTGTTGCGTACGTGATGCTTCCGAACTGATCAACCGGTCTCTGGGCTCTCAGTACTGTGGCGGTGATGATAAAGCTAAAAGCTACTACCTTCTCCCCACTCACCCTAGCAAGGCCTAAGCTTAGAGCCCTCACCGCAAGACTGAATTTCAAACCAATGAAATGCTCCACTTGCTCTGATGCAGCTGTGATAATGTGTTTATTACGGTAGAAGAGCGTTACATCCGTGTTACACCCGCCACGCAACCTCCACCCCTCCCTCTGGCCCCGATATTTTTTATCATTTTATTGGGGGCACTTGTTGTTTACCCCCACATTGGTGATTTTTCTTCTTTCCGCTCTTTAAGTATGATGACCAGCTGGCACTCTGTGTTGATGGGCGTCCCGCCCAGCTTTAGACAATTCAGATCTGTCATAAACACATGGTACCTTGGTTTCAGTCTGAGTTATGACCCCTCCGGGGGTTGTGGAGACCCGTCCCCACCCTGTTCTCCATGGCTGGAGGTCAAGATGCCATCTGTGATTGGTCTACTTATTCTCCACTTTGGCTCGATAGTTTACAGACCCCAGTGAACTAGATTAAAAGGGTTGGATCTTTGTTTGATAGACTTGGAGTGTTTATTACCTTTTTTCTGGGGCAACTCCAATTAGACTCCTTCAAAATACCTTCAAGTCATTAAGTGGAACCAAAACAATAAAGACAGTGAATCCAAGGTAGATTCCTCTTTAATATCTTAGATATCCCATTTTCCAAATGTCCTGGTACTACCTTAGTGATGCATGCTGGTTTAAGATGGTTATCAGGGGTCTTGCTTGGTGAAGCGTAGGAATTTGTTTGGACATAGACAGGATGCTGGTTCGGTAGAGTTGAGGGAGTTTATAGTGACCCTATAGAAATCTCAGGGCCCAGTTAAGGGGGCAGTTTTCAGGATGAGGGGCTTTTTCATGTGCTAAATGCTGCTAATCCGCTGCCCTTTGTATGGGAGCAGGAAGCTCAGGGCAAGATGGGAAAGCCGTGGCTTTTTCAGAGACCAGTCTATTGTTGTAATTTCGCCCAAATCAGGGGACATCTGTTAGGATCGGGGGTAGATTCCCAGCTGACGGAGGGGAACGGGGTTGGAGGAGGTGGAGGAGGAGGAGGAGGAATGGACAAGATACATTGGTGGGGGTGGGAATGTTTGAGGGCTGATGGATGTGTGTAATTGTTTGTAATGCATGCATGAAAACACAGACCTCTTGGAGCTCAAGCCGTATTTGTATATGTGTGGACAGAGGGCCTTGTAGTTATGAAACTCAGTCAAGGGTAGATGGGGTTAAATACGAGTAAATACCTGCCTGTCAATGCAAGCCATGCTCCCTTAATTAGGAATGACAAAATGGTTTGACAGCAGAGGAACGGGGAGAGCTATAGCCTCTAACTAGCACAAATGTCAACATATGATTAAGCTCTGTTGGAAACTCATTACATTCCTGAAACGCGGTTCTGTTTTTCAATAAAAATCACATCTTTTTTTTGTGCTAGTCAGTGCTGAATTAGCATGAGTGATCACACTCAAGTACTGTTTCTCCATTTGCATTTGTGCATTACAAATTCAAATACTTCCAATGGATCTCACCAAAATTTCACCCAAAAATGAAAAGCAAAAAAAAAAAAAAAAAATTCTGGAAAAGTATTTATTTTGAGAGTGATTATTATTGCTTCAGTGCTGTAGTAAATATTTATTTTTATGTATTTACCTAACCCTTGCCTTGGCAACTAGATGAAATAAAGTAATAAAAAAAATTTAGTTTTACATATTTGATTAGATTTAATTTCATGTTTATTTTAGTAAGTATTTATTTATTTTTAATGCTTTTAGTTTCATTTAATAATAAAAACCCTGATGAGAATTTAGGCAAATGTGCTTAAATGCCATAAAAATAAAAAATAATTCAGTAAATATTTAAGTAAAAAATATCTCTGCAATATTTAATGTTCGTGGACTGGTTTTATGAGATTCACAAAATTCATTTTTTTATTACTATATTTAGCCTTCTCAAAGTAAAGGTATATGATTATGAACCGTTCCAACTAAATCTTTTTAAATCTAGTTTAAAGCACAGAAAGTTAAAGGTGGAAAAACAGTCTGTTCGAGGTTTAGTTTCGAGGCTCTGTAATTATAGCTGTATTGTGTTCTGTGAGTGAACAAGGATGCGTTCAACAGGATTCACAAGAGCAAGTGCGAGAGAGTTCACTCTCTCTGATTCTTCAAGTGAGAGAGAAAGATGATTTGTTAGGCACACATCATCCCCTAACCCTTCGCCCTCCTGCGATATGACATTCTGACGTGTAAATACAAGGCCTGCAGGACACCGGCTCTTAATATCATCTCTGATTTAATTGCAGCATTGAGACGCCACCCATGTTTATTGTATTTGTGAGTATTTTCACATTTGTTATCACCAAACGCCTCCTGCCATTGAAGACATAATTGGAAGGTCAGACAAATTGAGATATGCAACAAATCAATATGCACTAGTAATCCATTTCAAAAGACCAACCGTCTTTGGGGGAAAATACCAACAACCTGCCAAATGAGTCTGATATTGCGAGTCCAGGACAGAGCTGTTCATCTTATTTATTAATTTTTTTTTGCGTTTTGTGGTTTTCCTCCCATTTTGGTCATAAATGAGGCATGAAGCCAAACTCACGCAAGCGGGGATTCGCAGGGAATGAAATCCTGAGATTACCGTGCGTAACATCGCCTCGCGATCTACTTTTATTAGCTCCATTACGTCCTCTGTATCCTGACCTTGTTTCGGCGGTGCTTACATGGGTGTTTTATCTGGCCGTTGGGGACGGGATGGGCCTGAATGAATGAATGAAAGAGATGAATTGTGTGTTATCTTCCCCTGCGTGATTGGGGAGGTGATAATGTCAACAAACGGAGGGGTGTAGCCTGCGCGGGGAGATTGTAGACGACCAAACCAAGCAGAGATGAGCGCTGGATTAAAACATGCTAACTAGGAGCGCGGCGTGTGATTGAGCGGCTCTTCCTTTTCTGTTAGCATCTCTGGCTTTGGGGAAATTGTGAGAGATTAGGTCTCTTCTGTGTTTTTCTGGAGAATATTTTCACGGTGGTGGTTTGGTGTTAGTGATTAAAGTCGGCGAGACTTTTTTAAAGCATCTTCATCAATTCTTAAAAAGAAAGGCTCAAAAGCTGGATTTGCAACAGTGCCATTGAAAAACCATTTTTGGTTTGCTCAAAGAAACTTTCAATGATCAGCTCTTAAAATTACCTCCATTTTTTATTATTATTATAAGCTTTTTAAAAATCTAAAGAACCTTTTTCTACTATAAAGAACTTTGGAAAGATTCCAAGGTTTTTAAAGGAACCTTTAGTGCCAAGAATTCAAAAATATGTAAATAAATTAATAAATATTTAAAATAAAATATAAGATTTATTCATTAATCTTTATAATTCGTATGAGTAATATATATATATTGTTTTTAATCTAAGCTAAATTAAACTTTTTAAATTTTTATTTAAATAAGATTGTGTTTGTAATTATTTTTTATTATGTATCACATGTGTAATTGTTCCTATGTTTAATAAACAATTTAATCAGTTTTCACATTATTTAATAATTTTTTATAATAAAGTTTGCTTAAATATATTATTGTATTAAAAAAAATTCTGTTACGTGGCTTATTGTTTTTTTATAAATAATAAAAAAATACATTGGTCTGTACCATGTGTACATTAAGATACATTTTTTTATTATTTTTAATTTATTATCTTATTATTACTTTATTATTTAAATTCATTATTTATTATTTTATTTTATTTATCAATTTATTATTTTAAGTTTGTACGGATAAGTATGGTCTTATCTTTAATAAATAACTAAATAATTTGGTGTAGAGACGATTGTCACCTGAAAGAAGCTTCAAAGTTAATTACAAAGAAGCAGTGTGTAACATTCAATTATACCTTTTTTTTTTTTAAGTAAAAAGACTGAAATGTTTTTTTCTTGGAAAATTAACCCTAATAATCTTTGATTTACCTTGAAAATATTTATTTACGTTATATTATCATGTTTAGCATGTGTATGCTTCCATTCCACGTGCTAATATGTGACGCATTAGTAAAGTCATTTTTGTGCGTCTCTCATCTGTCTCTTTACCTTCAGCATATAATGCGTACGTTGCACATACTCTATTAGCGTCTGCAGCTTTCATACACAGACCAGCTAATAAGCTAAGAGGCCTGTACGCTGTAAATCACCTCGCTCTTGTTCTCTAAACACTCGGCAGAGAGACATGCTAGTAATTCATAACAGAAGCCCGTCTTGTTTGAGTTTAGCGCGGCGGGTTTTGAAAGTGATGGATGGCCGTCCTTCCCTTTGTTTATCTCCGCAGATATCTCCGTCCTAAGATGCACGAAGATTTGAGAATTCAAGCTAAATGTGTTCAGCTAAGAGCCGAAGGTCACGTGTGTGTGTGTGTGTGTTTGGTGCCAGGATTCAATTACTAGCTGTTTTCTGTTGCTCATATGAACAGGTGTGTCCTGGAGCTCATTTCGCCTTATAAAGTGCAGAAGTTTTGAGTCGTCTGATATGAATATTACTTTTATGGATCAAATAAATCACAGGCTGTTGTTTTTGTATCATTTATGACTATCGCTGTAGACGGCAAGCGTTATATTTCAGCTCATGCAGCCATGGCTATAGCTTTGTGCTCAGCAATATATATAAGTTTTAATGCAATTAATCTTTATTTATTTTTTTTGTTGTTAATCTCGGCTTCATCTACATTTTTCGTCACAGAATATAATAGCTATATATCAAAAATATGTTTGTTTACGTTTCCTATACATATGTTAAGTGTTACATTTTTGGTTATTGTCTTTAATAAATAAATAAGCATAAATATAAAGTAATTGCTATGGATTTAGTTTGTACCAAGTGTTTATGAGAGATTCTGTCAGTTAATCTTTTTCAAATACAAAATAAATTTAAGTAAATAAGTGTTTATGTATGTTTAAATGTTTATTTATGTTTGAATCTTTAATAAATAGACGAGCAAGTAAACATAATACATGTTAGAATTATGTGTAAATAATCAAATCTGTCAATAGTTATTTTTTATATTTATTTATTTACAGTTTATGTATTATTTGTATTGTGCATTATTTTTCTTATTTATTGTTTGTTTCTAAGTAAATAAATATACATATAATAAATTACATTTGGTATATATGCAAAAAAAAGTTTTTGAAATATAATATTTTAAGTGTCTCTAATTGTTATTTTGTTTATATCTTGATTAAACATTATATACGTGTGTATATGATGAAAAGATCCTCTCAGTTCCAGTATTTTATTCCAGAAGCGGTTCTTGTCACCCAGACCTGGTGATGTTTTGAGCGTGTTTTCCCAGTGAACCCTTTTAATGATGACTGCAATGTCTCCTGACAGGAGTTTTGAACACAAGACGAGCCAAATCAGCAACCAATGCTGTAAAATCAGCAAACATTCGTGTCCGAGGAGCGTCAGCAGACCTCCAAAAAACAGCCAATCGATGTCTACACACACACAAACACACGCTCACACACTCACACACGCACACACGCACATAGCTCTGTCATGTGTTCAGGAGTGTATCTGTCGTGGCAGAGGAATAGATGAATTCGGCCGGTTTATTACAGTGTGGCCAGTGAAGAATGGCTGTATATATGGCATTTATCTGTTTGTGTCCTCCAGCGATGTCCAGCTCTTCTGCAGCGTGTCACACGGACGCTCAGTTATCAGATGTTCAGTCGCCTCCTAATTAAAGACTGTGTAAATTGAGCCCCTAAATAAAGTCAATGCTGGGATGAATGGATCCACACAAGCACAGCAGGCACTTTCCACCAAAAGGGAACAAAATAGGGCTTGAACCTTTAAAATGCCCCTTTGTTTTCTTTTTCAACAAGAGGAGGCGTTGAACTTTCAGAAAGTGTTGCTGAAATGAAATAATGAAAATAAATGATTTAATGCATGTTTAAATATTATTTATTTTAAAAAAGGTTTAGTTTAAAACCAATTGATATAAAACATCAGTATGGGTATCAAAACTTTAAATAACTTGTATTTCTCATAAATGAAGTAAAATAGGGGTTGTTTGCCAAATTAGATTCATGGATGCAAAATTTTTTGAAAATTTACATGAAAATAATGTTAATGAAACGAAAAAGAAAAGAAAACTTAGAGAAAAGAAAACTTTTTTTTTAAATATGTAAATATTTTTTATCAGTATTTAAATACATTAATTTATTATAAATATTGAAATATACTGAATTATTTACAGAATTAGATTTTGTTTAAAACTAATAACAATGAATACAAAATGCCAGAGTGAGTATCAGAAATACTGATAAATGTGTAGTTCTCATAAATGAAATCAGAAACATTTATTTGACCATTATTCAGTCACTGGGTTAAAAGTTTGAAATCTTGACTAATGCAAAACAGATAAAACTAATTTTATAAAATCAACACAAATTAAAATGATGTTATTAATCATGCTATATTAATTATAAATATTAATCAATCAATACCTATATACATTTGGTTTACCCTTATTTCTTGTCATGGCTTCAGTTAAAGGGTTGCAGGGTTGAGATTGACAAATGCAAATTCTGCAAAGATTCGAGTAAAACCATTCAAAGGCTCCAAATTATGTCACAATTGCATTTAATAATTTCCAGAAAACATGGGAATTGTGCCTTTATTACTTTAAAACCTGAAGAGACACCAATTGGTACCCTGTTTGTGTAAAAAACCTGAATAATCTATGCGTCATGATATTCTAGGGCTGATTCATGAGAGGTGCCTTAGGACCACATTGAAAGAAAGAGAGAGTCCAAACAGTCTCGCTCGTCGTGCTTTGCGTAGATTATAAGATGATGAAATGATCTCTGTGTGCGCGTGTGTGTGTGTGTGTGTGTGTGTGTGTGTGTGTGTGTGTGTGTGTGTCGGGCGACAGCGTGTGAGCTGGCGGGGAGTTCCGGTCTGTGGAATGAGGAGGCGAGCGTCTGACTGTATGCGATGCACTCATATCCGCTCAAAAGAAAGAAGGAAATGCAGAAAAACACATAATGAGAGAAAATAGAAGTCACAGTCTGTTAAAAAGGCCACTGAATATGTAAAATACATTTTTAAAAAACTAGATTTGTACAGTCAGGATGACAGTACAGTTACAGCTAATGTGGTCTAGATACATGTGTTAGCAATTACCTTAAAGTGTATGTCCCTATGTTTGGTGCTAATATATTTATTCACCTCAGCTAGGTTCGCACTGAACACCCTTGTTCACTTCGCTAAAAACATTAGCTCTACCAAAACAACAAGATCACAGCGTCTTGTGACTCAAACACAAGGACTTTGATAACTCAGAAGGTGGGATGATTGTAATTTGCACAAGCTAATATCGTTAACTTAAGTGTCTAGTGAACAACAGCTCTGTTACCCGCGAGGACACCGCAAAGGTTTGTGGTGCTTTTTCAGAGTCCAAATAAGGAAGTATCCCAAGTATGTTTCATGTCGGTCGGTGGCTTTAATGTGGGTCCTCGACTGTTTCTTCCCATGCAACCATCTGAGGCTGGCTTTGATGTCCGTTGATATGTTGTGAGAAGCTCCAAGCTGGAAAGTTCTGACATCTCTGGGACGCAGCAGGGTGGATTCCTAAACATCTCTGTGGGTGAGGTGAAAATTTGGGGATCATTGTGTGCAGCTGGAAAAAGACAAATTAGGCAAAAAAAAACTAGCCAGGTTCTTATGGAAATTTGCATTTTGGAGCTCAAATTGTTTTTATTGCTGGAAATTTTGGAGTGTCCCATTACTGCTATTAAAATAAATTATGATTAGCACAGGTGTCCCACAGGGTTCTGTACTCTGTCCCATTGTGTTTCACGTCAAATTATATTATAATTGTTTCTAAAAGGGAAGCACAACTAGTGATGTTTTATTTATCTTTGTTCTAAAGCAAAATACTCCTTGAGTAGGTGTTTACTAAAAACTTCCAGCATAACAACAATAATAAGGACGGCTATTGATTTTCCTCCACTGTCTTCAGCTTGTTTTTCTTTATATTTTGCCTTTGGATTCCAGCTCAGTGCGGTCGGCTCTTGCACAACCCGTTGTGAGGTTTCTTCCTGCTTCTTGGATGCTGTTCAAGCTGGAAAATAGTAACATGAGTGAAATTAGATTACAGGGACAAAGATGATGCTCATTTAAAAGGCATGAAAGTAGGTATCATCAATGGATTGCTTTGTCCTAAAAGTGGTTGCACCTTTTAAAGATATGAACCTCCGTTGTTGAGAAGGGTGCTGCTGGCATAAACACACACATGCATGGTTTCATGCTTGTTTTCATTTATAGTCAGTGCCTTTTTAACAGATTTAAAGGCAGAAGTATGTCTTTTTTTGTGGATTAGTATTAGATAATTTGGCTTTGTTTTCTTTCTTTTTTTTGTGGACTATGCAGTTTGCAGTTAAATGCTATGAAAGCAAAGCATGAAGCATGTTAACACAGTGGCAGTAACAAAACCCAATGTCTGAACAAGTAATTTGATATTCTTACATAAAGAGCTATTTATTGTTTCATTGATTTATTTAATTTTAATTTATGATTCTGGCTAATATTGGAGGATTGAACGCATTTTACTTTACTATCAGAATTACAGTTAGGAGATTCATTCAGGTTCCTAGATGATAAATATCAAAGACGGCTGACATTTGCCCTCTTAAATTCAGTTAGCAATGAGCAACAGTACGGATAAGCCTGGCAGATTAATATTAATGTCTTCTCAGTGAATGTGATCAGAATCACTTTGCTTTTAAAGTCATCAGAACATAGAGACGCGTTGTCTGGATTACAGCAAATTATCCGAGACGGACACAGCAAATGTGAAATTGAAAATTGCTAAATCTGACTATTATAACCTTTGGTTAGTCCATGTATTCCTGGCACGTTGGTCTGTGGTGCTTGTGTGGGAAATATGGGTTCAGTTTAAGCCTGCTTCTTCTTGCTTTGTTTCTGTGCCCTGTGGCTCGTTCCTGTAGTGTACTTTCACTAGTGGCGAAAGTTCAGAAATCCTTTGTCTTCTCAACAGACAAGTCAAGGTACATGGAAGTCAAGTGTGTCATGGAAATGGCTAAAGTGCCTCATGCATATTTAATCAAGGCGGGTGTGTGAGATGGAGTTTGTGAGTATACGTGTGTGTGTGTGTAAGGGTTATGTCCAGCTCCAGTATAGACTTCTGTCATGGTGTCCTCTGCGGATACTGTTTCTCTATAGACAGGCAAAAAAAAGATTCACTGCAGCTCAGCTGACGTGAGGGGTTTTAATGCTTACAGATACATCCATTTACCCAGGAAAATTCTAGGTCAAAAATAGTAATTGTGATAATTTAGGTGATAACTTGCTCTAAAACTCCTTTCCTTTTCGGTTGACGGCAGAAATCAAGTTTTCAACCCTTTCCCTATAACCACCTGTCTCTATTCTTTTATGTTAACACCATTTTTCAAAATCTAATCAATTCATGTCTGCCCAACATTTTCTTTGTTAAATGTCTAGTTTAGTTCAGAAACACACTTGTCTAGTTGAATGGGCTTCAAATACTACAGGATATTGAAAAGTTAGTACACAATCTTTTTTGGGCTCATTAAATTGTTTTGGAGATGCCAGGGTGTCGTTGCAAACTTGTTTCCCACACATTGCTAGTCTCCCATGTATCTGTCCTAAAACACAACCCTTTTAGGCATCTTGTACCCCAACAAGACAATTCCCAGCTAATGTTTGTTGAGGTACAGCCCAGGATCCATTGTTTACACACTGTTCAATTGTACCATAGACTCATTTATCAGTTTGAGGCCTGGCTGCCTCGGAGTTATTTTTATCTCCCAGAAGGCTCTAGAGTTCTTTCAGGGCAACCCTGATTTTTATTCTAGACACCCCTTCAGCTCTTCTGCCAACTTTACCGCCAGCCCTGTCTATAAATACGTTCACCTCTTGGAGGCTTTGAAGTCCCCATTCATGTTTCTTATGCACCCTTAAACTTCAGCGTCCAACGGCAGACAGGAAGTCATGTGACCCCTTCTTTTTCCAGAGTTGTGCGGGTCACTAGGAATGCCAGGATTTTTACCATGATGGACAGTTAAAAGAGCAGTTGCCAAGTTGGCGACGAGGGTAGTGTGATAAGCAGCCCTTCAGCATGGACTTTTTTTTTCTGTAGTTGCCATGGAGAGCGCCAACTCAGCCGACCTTTGACCCGACATTTGACTGAAACCAGACTGCAAGTCTGAACATGTAGGTGGAGTTTCAGCGCCCTCCCATAAACTCTATTAGAAACATCATTCTAGTCTGAACTCTCCTATATAAAGGTGCTGTAAATTATAGAACATATTACCCAGAATAGCAAAAAAAAAGCCCTTCCACTCCATGTGCCCATATTTTTTCTACCTCCACCCCATCAGCTCAGTGTCAAACCGAGTTCTCCACAGTTACGGGGCTAAAAGTGCATTTTCCCAGTCCCTCTATTTTTAGCCTTCGCCTTGGGTGGAGTTGAAACGGGAGCTGAAGGAATAGGAGGAATTTGGGTTTTTCAAGAAGCCATCACTTAATTTTTTTTTTCTCTCCCATAATGTGCCAATACATGCCTATTGTTTTCATTTTAGCCACTGCTAAATCTGCCAATTCCTTCCACCAGGGAATTCCCAGAATATGGCGACTGCTTTCCCTTCATGGCATGCACAGTTGTGTGGAGCGTCTTTCTTTTTTTGCTAAGCAGTTGTGAATTCCCATGGTGTCCTGGGGTCACATCAGGCTAGACAGTTCTGTCAGGGGTCATATCCTGTGTAGTTGAAAACTAAACGCCAGTGTGGCATTCTTCAATGTGCATTCTACCTATAAGTCTCCTCTTCTTGTAGCGGTTTATAAACAGCCATGTTTTGTATGAATTAATTTAGTTTTTATCAGTCAGTGTTGTCTTGATTCCTGGGGAGATCCTATCCGCCTCTCCTGACTGTGCCGAATGTGAAGTGAGCCACTTGACTTGCAAATGGATGCAAACGTGAGTGGCGTATCGCACTTGGGTTACTGCTTACGGAGGCATCACTGATCCTTCTTCAAAGATTTATTGGTGGCTCCCGGCTCTCCAGCGGACAAGCCAGCCTTACACCTTTCATTCTGTGTGAGTGTAACCTGCAAACTCCAACCTCAGAATTTAATGCAACTACCTGGAGACTAGCCATTCATGGTACAGCGACTGCAACAGCAGCCATAATCGCTTTCAAAACGGTGGTCGTTTAGTTAAAACAAGCTTACTGTCAAGGAACATCTTAGTACATTCGACCACACAGCTCCTTGAATCAACTCATGCAGGCTAATCTCCACCACCGCATTGCCACCTTCTCGAACCTACAGTAAAATCCCAAGCAAGGCGCCTTAAATGACCTTTTAGGCCCAGGGAGCTGATGATGAAATAACTATGGTAAGCTAGCGTTAAACTTCCAAACCATTTTGACATTGATACCTCTCAGTACACAATTGATATTCACCTGTCTCCTCTTAGATGAGGGTTAGATTAAGGTTAACACCGGAGGGCTTAAAAATGCCGTCCTTAGGTTTACAGGCAGAAGGTTGACATGGAAAATCAGCTGAGATTGTCACCGTAATGAATTCGTCCCAGGCCGTAAAACCTGTGCCCATACATTAACCTGCTCTTAAAAGGTTAGCGCACGCCCTCGTTCCAAGGGTACAGAGGCACGGCTAAGTGCGCCATGCACATAATGTTGTCATTGCTGTAGCGTGCTCCAGCTAGCCTGATTGTCTTCATCATATTGTGTTTATGAAAAGATATTTCTCTAACAGTGGTGGCTGATTAGCTAACTAATTGTTAGCGGCGTAAAGGGAGGCCAGGCTCAGACGTAGGCATGCAGAGCTGCGCATAACAGTTCCACTCCCGCACTCTCATTAAAATACCATTCGGAGACGGGTTATTTATTTTAGCTGTGGAATGCTGGGAAGGGGGCCGCCTAGCACAGGGAGGAGAGGTAGTTTTGTCGTCCGAGTGGACAGCTGACTGCGGTTTTTCAATGTTGACATGGAATGTGGGATTTGTTTTTTCGCGAAGCTTCTTCTACAATAATAATTATCCGCACTGCAAGCTAATGAGAGGGATGAGTAAACAAAACCATCATGCATTGTCATTTATGTGAGGATGCTGATCTCTGAGGGGCTTTCACATGACTTTTTTCTGTTATTAGCAGAAGCTAGTATGTGAATTATGTAATGACTTTTAGGGTGGTTGAACTGGTTTTCTTGTATGATTTAGTACAGTCTTAGCATAGTTTTTTGCCAGTTATCTGAAAGATTTAAATGTAGCTTGTTTGAACTACATTTGTAACTTCATAACAGTGATAATGACGGTACTTGTTACGTTTTGTTAGTGTAAATGAAAACGGTTTGTGCTTTGTACTATTGCTGCCTCCTCAGGAAAATATGACTTCTGTTAGCTAGCTTTTATTTAGCAACAAAATGAATGGTTTTAGTTTCTGAAATTGTAAAAAAACCACTTGTTTTTCTGTGTATGTGATTTTTAGACTGACATGTTGTTTTGATTTTGTTGCGGAGGCTTTGCAGAAGATTCAGTTCTTGAATGTTTTCCTTTTGTATGGACGGAAAATAGGTTTTGTGAAACGGGCACCTTTTTGTCCGTTTCCTTCAACAACCCATCATGCCTCTTTTGTGTGGCCGCATGCCTTCTGTTTGTTTATGTGTGCTTATAACATATTGTGTCTTTGTGACTGCCTTTCAGTCGTGTGTGAGACTGAGAGCCCCTACTTACCGATTGAAGATTGTTTTCTCTAGCCGAGTGGTGGCTGAGTGAGAAATCTGAAGGGAACGTGAAGGATGAGGAATGAGAGGGAGAGCCAGTAGGAGAATGTCAGAAAGTCGGAGAAGATGGACAAA
Source organism: Carassius auratus (assembly GCF_003368295.1). Classification (NCBI taxonomy): domain Eukaryota; kingdom Metazoa; phylum Chordata; class Actinopteri; order Cypriniformes; family Cyprinidae; genus Carassius; species Carassius auratus. The sequence goes on from NC_039289.1 coordinate 564,113, forward strand.
AGGCCCAGTGTTATCGGCCCCAGCAGATTGGCCCCCAGAATGCCACAGCTGGTACACATTTCCATGGGGAGCGATGGCGACCGGCCGCGCTCCTTCTTACTGACCCCATCCTTTTCTCTCACACACATACTAAATCTGGCCCTTAGTTAGCACACAGTCGCTGAGCTATGCTGCACCGCAGACCCTGACTGTATAAGAATAGAATACTAGCTTGCTCCTTACTATAAATTATGCAGCATTGCATACTAGTTTCTAAAAACAGCATGTATACACTGTATACTGCATTTTAGTATTTAAAATGATCCATAACCAAGCATAAGCAGTCACTGTTTTTGGTATGCCTCATTGTTTTCAGCAAGTGGGATCTAGAAATCACCTTTTACATAAGAGGTTTCTTCTGCAGTATGCATACTGTAGTGTACATGCACAACATGCTTTTCTGAAAAGTGTGTTTCCCTCCGTAATTAGTAGCTTCATGACCAAAACAAAATTAAATTGAGCCTCAAATAGAACTTAATTTTGGAGATCTAACAGAATGCTGTGACTGTTTATTGGGCAAAACTAAGTTTATTGGCTGTTCAGTATGTGAATGTTGTTTTCACCAGTTTTTTGTTGTGGTACATTCTTTCTTATAAACCGACTTGCACATATAGAAAACTACCCTTAATATGTTCTGTTAGGCTGTACCTCTCAAGTTTATTTGTTCTAGTCTGTCATCTTTACGTGACTTGATGTTTACGTGACAAATCTGTTTTCATCCAGATCCACCATGTAGTCCCTGCATGTGTGTAAGCAGCCCCCCACCTGTGTGCTTATGGGAAATAGCTTGCTCTAGTAAACAAGGCTCCCTGCACAATTTCTCTCATGTGTGTTTCATACATGATCTTATTTAATCCCACTCTGTAATCCTTACTGCTTGTCTCCTTGGCCCCTCGGGCCTTGTTACCATTCACACTTGCTCAATCAAGCTCCTGCTCGCACAAGGCTGCACAATTCTTACCGCCCCCACTTGACCAGGGAGGGAGAAAGAATGTTTTCCATTCAAGACTTGTGTGTGTGTGTGTGTGTGTATTCCCGTGGTGATTTTGCATAGCTGACCCAAATTCGAAAAATTCTTGAAAAATTTCATTTTTTATAAGCATAAACCTAACTTATTTTTAGACATACTATTTTTAAACAACCATGATTTCTGTTTTTTTACAAGTGTTGTTGTTATAAAACATCAGACCTTTTTTAGATTTGGTCTGCTGAGCCTGTCTGGAAGCCACATTTTCACCATGGGAATATGTTCAGTGTTGCTAGGCTTGGGAGAAAGCATCTCCCTCAGCAAGGTACCTGTATGCTGTGGAAAGTTCTCCCTGGACTCAATATAATATCCAAAGCACTCTGGTAATTCAACAATGCAGAGGTTTGCCAAGAAAATACATTTTGGAAAAGGTTTCTGCTTCTATTTTAGACAGAACTGGACAGCTGTAACAATACCCGGCTTGATATTCTGCATAAACATGAGCGTTTCGGAGTGAAACACAATCGCACATTCTCTCGTTCTCTCCAAACATGCAGGCAGGCAGCTCTTCCCTTGAGATGGCAGATCTGAGCAAGCCATATGGAGCAGGCTGCATCTTGCTGAGCTCGCCTGACGACAGCCGAACAGCTTGGGCTGTACTGGAATGACAGCCTTCAGTTCTTTTACCAGGTTTCCCAAAACCTGCTTTTTGCTCTCTCCCACCCTCTTCATTTTTTATGGTACTTTTTCCCCCTCTTCATAACCAAACAGATTGAATGAGGGACTAGCATCACGTTTAGCACTCATCTGCTGACAGCACCATCCTGGTTTAACAATCTGCCTCATTTAAGGACCTCCCTAAATGATACCACATAATCACCCTTAGCTGTTGTCCCAAGGCTAGAGTGCATGTATCAGGTGCACAAAGATTTGCCCACCTCCTGGTCCCACAGAGGAATAGATGATTGCAATAGCAATAACACAAGAGTGTACCCCTCGAACAAAACCTTCCCCTTTTGAGGGAGCCATTGCATTTAGCCAAAATAATAACTAAGGCAACGTAAAGTTGTTGTTCTTTTTCATTTCATTCCCTCCTAGCGCAGTTGGAGGTTCAGCACTTGATGTGTTCAGCTCTTCTTCGGCACCTCCTCCTACCCTTTCTCTGTAATCAGCAGACGCGCCGCACCAGGTGGCTGGACCGGAGAGACCAGGAGAAAAGAGCGCCACAGCTTCTTAATTTAAAGTATTCAAATTCCTCGCGAGTGATTTTGATTAAGTCGGCCCACACATTCCCGTTCACACTCAGTGGGTACTAACGAGACTTGGGCGGTGAGAAGGAGAAGGGGGGCTTCCTAGCCTGTAATGAACAGAACAGCTCTTGGCTTCCTTGTGCACACAAAGAAACTCTAGCCTAAAGTATCGATATTCGGTTTGAAAATAAAGTAGCTGTATCTAAGATAAGAATTAGAGTCTATTTGTCTACGTCTGATTATAGATCCCATGAGAGCTTTGAGTGTTCCTTGGCTGATAGTAGGATCTCTAACAAGTCATCAAACTTATAGTATTGGATTAGCTTTCCCACAATGTCACGTTTTCGGTCAGCACTGCCAGTTGTTACAGTAATGAATAATTGATTGTTGTATAATCAGTCTGACTTGCTTGCGGGAAAACGTTCCTCTGTCAATTCCGTCTGCTCAGTCAACCAATCACTGAGATTGATTCATCATATTGTCCCGACTGTGCCCTCTCTCACTCTCTGTCCTTCCCTGAGCAGGGAAAGATTTACTCATCTCATTTTCCCTCCCTTATTTAGGCCCTTTGTTCCATGAATGCAAGTCAGTTGAGCATTGTTGATGGAGGCGTTCTGCAAAAGGACAGAGAGAGACTTCTGGTGTAGTGCTGTCGACCTCTTACCTGTTCATTCCACCAACGTTTGTCATTTCTTTGACCGCTCGGACCCTCTGGACGAGCTGGAGGCCGCAGGGTGGCTGATGCACCACTGCTAAGTCTAACTGTAGTGAGAGGTACTGTCTCGCAGCTCCGAGGGCCTGTCAGATCTCTTTAGAGATAAGAGATAAGGTGGCTCTTGGTCTCACACTGACTACACCTCACACCATGCAGTGCTGACTTAATGCCTTCTACAGTGTTGAAAAGGGCCAGTCGCCTGAGACGAATGAAGTGCCCACAGGGTTGTTCACGGCATGCAATGCTGGCATCTTTTAATGCTGCTGTTCGTATTGTGTGCAAATGTCGGAGTTGAATGAATTTGTTGTTCTTGCAATATTATTGCCAGCAAATGTGATTCCTAGCAGGCAGCGTAAGAATGTTGCATGGTTAAAAAGGAGCTTTAACCAGCTGCTTGACCTCTCACCCTTGATCCACCCTGCAGGTCTTCAGTTGTCCAAAGAGGTAAAAATAACTTTTTTTTGGGTGGCCAGGGAAGGATTTGTTGTGCATTGGTTGAGATGCTTCTATTTGAACACAGCGTCAGCGCTGAGACTCAGGGAACACTGCATGTCCTTCATGAGGTCAAACTCTAACAATAACCTAGTGTTTGGTTATTAGTGGTGGTACTTTCATATGCGGACAGCGTAGTCTCTGTTTCCTCAGTGGCTCTTTCAGGGACACATCAGAATATCTAGCAGCCCGAGTTGAAGCTAACAATCCCGCTACCCCATTCTTACCCCTTACCCTAGTGAGTATGTGGGGTCATCTCACCTCTGACCCCTCCTCCTATTCTACAATCCCTCCCTTGTGCAGCCCAGTCAGCAAGATTAGGGACATGGGAAAGCCGGGCTGTGGTAGAGCTCCCGGGACTCTATTTGCCTTTACTTCTTGCAGCTTTTATAATGGCCGTAAAAAGTGGCCAGTTGTTACCCTAGAGCTGGGATGGAGGGAGGTGACAGACAGGAGACACAAACCCAAACCTGGCCATCTGTTTTCTGTCTTCAACACGTCTCCTTCTCATTCTCTGGATTCAGGAGGCCGAGGGGAGAGAGCCACATCTACTCAGCCCAGTCTTGAACCCAGGGACACTTACCTCACTCGCACACATTCACGTCTGCCTCAGTGCGCTTTCTCCCGAGGCTCCAGTCGCGGTCAAAATGTGATTATACACTCCTGCACCCACTCACCATAGTACTGTCATGTAATTACAGTGGTAAGGAGTCAGTGTACTTGAGTTTATTATGGTGAGTAAAGGGGCGAAAAAATTCCCCATTTGTTCCCACAGCCACCATTAGCGTACTTCTCTTCACAAATTCTGTGCAGACCCTGTCGAGTGGAGCATGTATAAACAAGGTGACGAATTGACCCCTGGCTAGTTAATTAGCACAATGAATTTATTTCAGTTAATGGTACTAGGGGGCGCTGGTGTCCTTGAGGAAAGAGCTCTTAATCTAAACAGCTCCACTTGTGTAGTTCAGGCTCCGTTTGTCCAAACACAAACCCAGAACTGCCTCTCAGTACAGAGGAGTGTATGCTAGTCTGTTGCACTTACATTCAACAAAAATTACCTGTGTTGTTCCATTTAGCACCAAAACACAATGATGCACTGTATCCAATCATCACTAAAAGAAAGGAGCTTGTATTCATGTTGGGATTCAATGCTTCCTACCACGAGAGCAGGATGTTGTGTACACCATAGAGCACTAATATCTTGCCTGCGGCGGTGTGGTTACACCTACCCTGAATGGATGCGCAGTGCTGGAATGCTAATGCAGCCCATCCACCCCACCTCTGGCTGTGCCACCTATAACAGTAAGTGGCAGCGTAATTGTCCACCTCTGAGAGAAACCATCCCATCCTCCAGAGCAGATGCCAAATCATAGGCTGCCAGCCTCTGAAATAACGATTTATTTAGATGATTTGAATGATTCCATACTGCAATCCCATAGCAACTATGCAGAGCTTCTATTTACTAAGCTAAGAAAAGTATTCCAATTTCCAAGGGGGCACCTGCGCTTAATGTAATTTTATTCCTCGCTGGGATCTGGAATATAAATGTGCGCCGATATTTCCGCCTCTAGGGTGGCCCTTGAAATGCTCTTAGCTGGGTCTGAAAGGGCAGGAATTGCATGTAGATGGCTTGGCGAGAATCCAGAACATAACGTCATTCTTTTTTCAAGGACTAATGCTCATCGCAGCCAGGCCAGATATGATTAAATTGGCTTTTCTGAAAGATACAGTTGAGCAAATGACCGGTCTTTTAGACAGTGTGTCCTAAACTGAAAATATCCTGTTGCTTAACATGGCTTGTCTTTGTGCACAATCAGGAAACTTAAGGGCAGCACTGATAGGCTAACCAACACTTTGCAAACATTAAAGACTTAAGATGGCTTCACGAGTGCTGTGTTGACTAGCATAGCATGGCATTAGCAATGCCAAGGTCATGGGTAAGATTCCCAGGGAATTCCAATTTATAGCTTGAATGTAATGTAATGGAAATGTTGAGCTATTTTCAGTTGAAACAATTTACCATATTAGTTCATCACAACCAATAAATATGATTTGTTATTGCTATTGCTAGTCGATTGCAGGTTGTAGTAATGGTGAGTGGAGTATTTTACTGGACAGAAATATACTCAAACTGTCAGTTTTAAATGTGAACATCTTCTAAAGTTTTATTTTATCCCTGTGTAGGAGTATGTTAACAACACATAGATATTAGCCTCAAAGCTAACCGATATGAACTAAAAGCCACAATGCACACGATTTTTCCAAGTTTGACTGCATTGCAGCATATCTGTTCCTCTTCTATAAGTGAAAGGACTCTTGGATTTATCTCCCTGAAAGCGCAAAGGTCAAATATGCCACCTGGTCTTCTCAGAATGACATATCAGCATGAAGCAGCGCTCGCTTTGTTCTGATGTGTGCAGACATCCACTCCCTCCGTTCTGGTTGTACTCAAGAATTAGAATTATGTAATGGCTGTTTGGATGGGATATAGGAGAACGACATTTTCTTCCTGGTTCTCTTGCCTCTAACTTCCCTGCCACTGTTCTGCAACTTAAGTGGAGACAGAGCGACTCCTGCATGTGTTATTTTTCATCGAACATTTCATCTCGGATCCACGGCACATCTGCAGCGCAGGGAAAAGCCATACATCATCTTGCTGCCATTGTAAACAAACACAAAGGCAGGAGGCTTTGGTCACAGAAGACGTTGGTGTCTTCTCTCGGTGTCTCTATAGATCCCAGCCATGACAGCAATGGCAGATGTGTGCCTCCAAATGAGAGGCAGTCACCTGATAATGCAGTGATTGTTATGCATCTGTGTGGCGCATTAGAGCGAGAGGATAGAACTGGTGAAAAAATATTTACATAATGCTCCCACAAATGCATGCAAATGCATATGATTACTCAACATTGACAGTGTTCGGCAAGGCTTTAGGCTGAATCTCACTAAATCTGTCAAGAACATGTCCTCTTTATTCTTGTCACAAGTCGGATTTCACCCTAACATCTAAAGTCATTCATAAGAAATTGTAGATTCCAGAGAAAATGAAGTAGATATTGTAGATATTGGATTCCTGTTTACATATTCTCATTGTCCTTTGTTCTACCTATCTATCTACTAATAATAATTTTATTATTATTTTAATTACTTTTTTTGTAACATTTACTCTCTACTAGTGATTCTTCAGGGCAGAAGGCAAGTAAAGTAAGTGGTAAAGCATCATTAAATGCGTCCTGTGAGTTCGGAAGTTGCATCACATCAGTATTGTTTTTCTGTCACAATTAATGCACGTCACCAGAGCTGCATCTTTCCAGATGCTTGTTATTGGATTTCACAGTAGTTTTTGATACTTGTTTTAAATGATACAAACTTGGGTTTACCACTGGCTTTAAATGTCTGCTATACTGTCAGAACTGAAGTGGAAATGGTTGCTGAATTGTGAAAGCATCTCTGGCTGAATTTGCCGCAGGGACGGATGCTTGGCTTCTCTCTGTGCACTGTTCAAAATGGCAGCCTGGACAGCAGAGAAAGACAAACATGAAGTCGAGCCACCTGGACTACACAGTCAAATCTGGCACTGACATGAAAGCCAGATGTGTGTGTGCTCGAGCTCTCTCGCTTTACGGCTGTGGACAGACACATAAGTGTGTGTGACCACAGGAGGAGTGTGTGTCCTTGATAATTGGACTGAATCAGGAGCCATTCACTAGGGCTTCTGTTGCCTGTAGCATACGTAGCGAACTGCGCCATTACAAGGGGCTCTTTAAGGTATATGGCTCGTAAATCGAAATGACCACGGCGTTGTTTTATAAGACCCCTCTGAGGCTTTTTGTCTTGAATCTGGTTTTAAACGATCATGTTTTTAGTGTGCATATAATCATGCGGCCCATTTTACCAGCAAAAAATTCAGGAGCCGTGTTCTTTTCCACTTGTTTTTGGTGGCGGTATTGTGCGTAATTACATGCTACTCACTTCACAGCGTGCATCACTTCTTTAGCTATAGTGTAGAGGGGTATTTAGCATTTGTTCGCTTCGAATGCATGTGACGCTGATAAATCTTCCTTTGTAGCATTCATTAGCTCCAGAGATCGCAGATTGTGATGTTAGCATGCCATCATCTACAATATCCAGAGTCAAAGGTGACTAAAGGAGTTAAGAGAGCGTTGCAGCGAGGTTTCTTTGCGATCACACCCGATTGCGCAGTTATCAGCGGATTGATCTTCATATTGAGAATTGCTCACTGGGGCGCATAATTGGGAATTTTAATTGGACATACGCCATGGTTTCTTCTCTCACACAATCTCACTGGGGATTCCGATCTGGCTTCCTCATCTGATTATCCAGCATTAAAAATCACACACACACTGTTGTCCTCCCAGTTGTTATGCAGCTTCATGTTTCTTTTCTAAGCATCTGCACGGTAGTTCCTTCGTCGGCATGAGCTGCTACCAGAGTTTTGCATTCTTGCATCAATCTTGGCAAAAACCAGGATGAACTACTTAACGTACATGCACATAAACTCACAGCGCTGCTGTCTTTCTGTGTTCGTCGCCCAGCACTGCGGATTTCAGAATCATGCGAGCACATTAAACTTCCCCATTGTTTACGACTCTTCTTCAGCGCTCATTTAGAAGATGTGACGTGTTTGCCTCATTTTAACATGCCTATTATTCCTGCGACCGCAAGGCGTGCATCTTCTCGTGTACCCCACTTTGAAATGCCAGATCTTCCAACCTTTAACTCTCTTCTCTGTCTGTCGTCGTATCTCTCCGTTTTACTGTGAGCATTAATAATGCATGGAAATGTGCAGGATTAGGAAGCCAGCCAGTCATGAGCGCAGCCCTGATTGCATCTGACTGCTGGTTCTCTCCATTAAAAAGATAACACACACTCATACGGCATATCGCCATTGGCTGGAGGTAGCGAGAAAGATAGGAGATAGAACTGAAGATAGAAGACTGGGGCACACATACAGTAAATGCACATCTCAAGAGCCGCTCGACTGACTGTTGCTGGTATCCACAGGCACTGTGTATCCTTGGCTCAGAATGGCTTGTTTAAAAAAGCCTGGATTATTTGCATGCTTTGTAGTTTGGAGGTGTGGGGTTTCACACCGAAACTGTTTAGTACGTACTGAGTGTGACACGATTTTGCTTCAGTATCCAATGCATGCAACACATTGTTGGGAATGGCATGCCAAACCATAATGGCATGACGCAAAATTTAGTTTCCAGTGTTTGAGCATTTTTGCAGAGTCGCTGTGCATGTAGTGTCACTCCCCAACAAGTCCATAGCATTCACCTCTCCGAACAGCTCAATTATGCATACACACAGGTCCTTGTTCATATTGCATGACTGTGTGGTTGAAATGCACCTGTTTTCCCAGCCTTCGAGAGCTAGCAATTGAAGAAACACCTAGATTCTGGTGTCACTAGGTTTCATAAACTTTTGCACCAAATTTTGCACCATTGCTAACAATGAGACCGTGTTGCATTCCTCAAATGTAATCGCTTTACCCCAAGCAAGACACAAAATTGTCTGCCTTTGATGAATGCAACATGGTTGCATTTGTTATTAAGGTTGTTTGGGGAGATCCATTGTTTCGTTTAGCTCATTGTTGAAATGAAACTTCAAACCTTCCAGTCCCAGACATGGTGAACAGGAGCTGCATTTGGAATCTGATTTGGACAGCTAGCATGGCAGAGCATCGTCAATCAGGGTGGACATATTCCTCCTTTTTGTCTGGGCATGCCGTGCCTGCTTTGGCCCTATGCTTGAGATACTCGAGAGCTGAATCCCTCGACTGACGTTTCCAATTGTTTATGTGGAGCAGAATTTCAAGTGTCGCAATGCAGGTTGACAGGAAACCCCAAGCTGACAAGCCAGCTGTCTTTAAGTCCTCACTCACGCATGATGACTTCCAGACTCTCTGGAAATGTAACTCCACACTAGAGGAGCACAAATAGCGGTTCAGACTGACACTGTGTGTGTGGATGTGATGACTGTGTTATTGTGTTGATCTCAGCAGAAGGACACAATAGACTTATTATGAAAGTTTGAAGTGTTTCGCGTGCCCTCTGGGGAGGAGAACAATAGTGGACTGTTGCAGTGCTCCCACAATCATAAATCTTGGCTTCTTGGTGACATTAGTTTATAGTTTAGACATAGTTTAGTTTTCAGCGTTGAAGAAAAGTTACAAGGTGTTTAAATCCCATTACAGTTCGAGTTATTATATAATTTTATATTGAATACATTATTATTATTATAAACATTATAAATAATATTATTGTTACAAATTATTATAATAATAATTGATATAGTATTATAATAAAAAGTATTGTATGCAATATTATAAAAATATTGTCAGTATTAATCTTGGGGGGGATATACACGATATGTCCAAACTATATTGGTTTTTGGCCATTTATTGGATAATTTATGTATTTATTGTACTTTTTTTTTCTATTCATCCATTTATCTTAAAGTATTGTATATTTCAATATAAATGTTCATTTCCCTTCATTGCTATAATCTAGCACTCAAAAAAATTATTATACTTGTAATGTGATGCCTAAATTATCTTGTAGCATATTGACGTTTTGGTGATGAACTGATAAATGTATAAATACATTAGAAATACATTTAGTCTTTATTATATTTTATACAGTATTTTAAAAAAAATACTTATTTTTATTAAGAAAGCCCAGTTTGTCTGTGACAATATTCATTTTATTTTATTTTATTGATATCCATATTGGGCAATATATATATACACGTTTAAATTATGTTTGCCATCATTTAACACTAAGTTAATCTTTTTCTTTTTTTCTTTTATATATTTGTATTTGTTTAAAATGAATTTACTCACAGCATTTAGAGATTTTTATATATATATATATATATATATATATATATATATATATATATATATATATATATATATTCTAATTTATTTAGACCAAATATTCTAGATTTTAATATCAGGCATTTGACAGCCCGTTTAGTAGTTGCTAGACTTCCACTGTTGGTCCTCCACCAGATCCCCAGGGCTCAAATTAAAAAAGTGCCAGCTCATACTGCGACTTGTTTGAACACCCTTAGTGAGTCGCACAGGCCCGGAGGTTCATCTACAGATGCCACAGTCACTCTTTACAGAGTCTCATCGCTTCATGTCAACATCTCTTTCATTCTCAACGTGAGCAAGTGCTTCCGAAAGCAGCTACACGTGTTTGCGCGTCTCTTGCCATCTTGCCATCTGATGTACTTGCCATCTTTAATTAAATGGTGTACAAGCACGTTCGCCGGGTTTCCACCCCGTATGTGTGAGAAACACAGTCGACTCCCGAGGCAGGGAGCGGTGACGGGGGGATTAATCGCAATTTGGCTAAAACAAAGAGACGCCGTCTGAAATATTGATGAGCGTCTTGGTAATTACAAGATGGGCGGATAAGTAAATAACGAACAGATCCAGCGATAAAGCCTGACTAATTATGAGTTGTGTAAAACTGTAATTGGGAGACTGAGGGAATGTGAACAGGCTCAAACTGAGCGTGTGTGAATGAACTTGATGGTTGACTGGTGAAACAATGTTAACATACGCATGTATGTCTCACCTGTCATTAATTATAAGCATTCTCCTGTTTTTTTTATCCTCCAGAGTGCCAAACGTCCAGCGTGCCGACCCTTCGTCTCCAGCCTGTGGGGCCACGGCTCTCCAGACAGGTCAGAGGTCATCTACAACATGATGCCAGCCAGCCACCTGCCCATCCTGCTCTCCCTGAGCGCCCTGCTGCTGTCTCCGCTGCTCACAGGCTCCTTGGCCTTATGTAAGACCAAACTAAGATGAAACTTGAGTTTAAGAGTCAAGTTTAAGTCTCAAGTGTGTCAAAAGTCTAGAATAGACACAGTTCTTTTTCCTAGAATTAAGAGTAAGCGCCATGCAAATGTTACGACTTCAATATTCAGTTGTTGATGAAGGCTATTTTGGGTCCGTGTCAATGGATTTCCTTTACAAGCCAAATATCAGCTGATCCAATGGTTGAGGGTCATTTTGGTCCGACATCGACGTATTACCATTGCAGACCCAGTATTGTCTGATTCAGTGGATGAAGGTGGCCATTTTGGGTCAATATTGACATACTGTAATTATGGGCAAATTAGTGGTTGAGGGTGGCCAATTTGGAACATATTACTTTACAGGACCAATATTGGGTGATTCAGTGGTTGAGGGCTAACATTTTTTTGTTGTCAAAATTAACATATTACCATTGCACGCCCAATATTGGTTGATTCAGTGGTTGAGGGTGGCCATTTTGGATCAACATATTACTTTTGCAGGACCAATATTGGGTGATTCAGTGGTTGAGGGATAACGTTTTTGTCAACATTAACATATTACCATTGCACGCCCAATATTGGTTGATTCAGTGGTTGAGGGTGGCCATTTTGGATCAACATATTACTTTTGCAGGACCAATATTGGGTGATTCAGTGGTTGAGGGCTAACATTTTTTTTTGTCAAAATTAACATATTACCATTGCACGGCCAATATTGGTTCATTCAATGGTTGAGGGTGGCCATTTTGGATCAACATTTACGCATTTAATTTGCAGACCCAATATTGGCTGATTCAGTGATTGAGGGCAGCCATTTTGGGTAAGCCCTGACGTATTACATTTACAGACCCAATATTGGCTGATTTAGTGGTTGAAGTGTCAATATCATTGTCCTGGATTCTTATAGCGATTAAACAGTAGGTTTTGCACATTCACAGTTGTTAAGGCTTCATAATCAAAAAAACTAAACTCTGTGTGGGTTTAAGGATCTCTCCGTACACGTAGAGACGTGAAGCGGGAGATCGCTGTTTATTGGATTATTTCGTCTCTCTTTTCTGCGTGTATATCTCTTCATCAGGCAGATCGGGGCCTGCGCTGTCTTTTAATTTCCAAGGCTCGAAGTCAGGATTTGTTCTGCACCATTTCTCTCCTTAGATGGGTTTAGAGACGCATTAGGGAAACAAAACAAAGAGTCAAGTGAAGTAAAGCTAGGCGAGTGCAAGCGCGGGATGAAAGCGGAGGTAAAGCCTCCCCCCTGGTGCTTTCAAGTCTTAAATAGGTGTAATAATGTGAGAATGGGCTGCTGTGAGATACGCCACATCTTTGTTCTGTTCTCCTGTTTGTTGGTTTTGTAAGGCAGGCCCAAAATCGAATGTACGTGAGATGCAATGAGGGCGAGCAAAACTTTTACTAGTTGTGTGTTGCTTTAATGTCTAGTCGACTTAATCGGACTATAATTCACGTTTTTTTTTTTTTTCAGGTTCACATTTGTAAAGAGGTGTTAACTACAAATGCAATAAAAAAATGGCTAGATTTTAGAACGAAATTGATGTTTTCCAAGATTAGTTGGAAAGTCTTACTTTTAACGCTGTTTGGAAACCCAAAAATAGCGCAGAACATTTTAATTATGCATTTTAGAACGCAAATAAAAATAAACTCGAGCTAAAAGAGTTTGCATTTTTTCTTAAATCCTTAAAAATTGCATTTGTATACTTGCGTTTCACCTCACATATTCTTAAAAAGAGATCCCAAAATGAGTCCGTAATTGCCGTACATTAACTCATAACTAAGGACTCATTTGGGTCTCTTTTTTCAGCTCACCAAAAATGCGATACAAATTAAAGCGGATCGATTATTCGATCAGAAATATTTGAGTTCATATTGTTATCTCTGTCAAATCTGAGCATGAGACTTTGTCGAGATCTCTTCAGGAACTAATGAGTGCAATCTCAACCATTTTTAGTCTAGGATAAACAACTTGGTCATTAACTAGATCACATTTATGCTGTCTATGACTATAGGATATGTCATTTTTCACTATCAATCCATCTATGTTTTTGTACCACGACGCCCCTAGAATTGCTCTTCTGTTTGCTGCGGAGTCAAAGATGATATGCTACTATTTTTGAGAAAAAAGTTAGCATTTAAATGTTAAAAGCTAGCAGTTAACAAATAGTTACATTAATAATATTATAAATAAAAATATCTAATTCAATTAAATTAACCATTTTAACTGTTCACTGTTAAATGTAGTGCTTTGTATGAGAGACTGGAAACTGTCAAGCGACTCTTTTAGGAAAAGAGTTAGCACTTAGCTGCTAAAAGTTAGCAGTTAGCAACAGCTGCACTTGATCTAATGTTTCATTTGAGAATTTAGGGACAGTCAAGCTAGTCATTTGGGAAAGCAGTTAGCACTTGGTAAATTTGACACTAAAACTTAGTAAAGTTACAAATAAAAATATATTTTTTTAACTGATAAAAACTACAAAATCAGATTTTCTAATGAAATTTTAGGATGGTACAATAATTGCGTCGGCTAGCATCGTGCATGCAATGCAACATTGCATAAAAACGTTGCATGTTTTTTTGCTACACTAATTGGACAATGTTGCTTGTTTCTAGTTAAGCTAGTAGCATCTCATAGATGAATCAAAATCACATTTGTTTTCTTTGAATATCTTGTTTTGCTTAGAAATGCATCTAATTGTGGATGTAAATTGTGTTGCAATCTGTCTCGTATTGATTTAAGTGGTTTTGTTCCTGTTTAAAGGCGCCGTTCGGCCCACACACACCGTCCAGGTGGATTTGTGTTCGTGGTGTCTTACAGCTGTGCCACACACACACACACACACACAAAGCGAGTGGATGTCACCTCTGTGAGAGGTTGCCAACTGCATGATGTCATCCTCCGCCTCCCTCTCGCTCGGTCATGCTCTCATAAATCAACATGTGGAGGAGACGTTTTTAATCAAAAGAAAAAAGGGCTGTGAATAAATCTGGCTTGTGGTAATAAAGCTGGGGGCTTGTGTGTGTGTGTGTGTGTGTGTGTGTGTGTGTGTGTGTGTGTGTGTGTGTGTGTGCAGAAAGTCCAGCAGTTTTACATTTACACGATTAGCTTTTGAGTACACACACACACACACACACACAGTCTCTGTCCACACTATAGAACTTGCTGGCATCAGATGAATAAAAACTAGAATTAGATTATTAGTTTGGCGTGTGTGTGTGTGTATGTGTGTGTGTGTGTGTAAAGGTTATGTTGTATATTCTTTTTTTTAAATAAATAAATAAATACACTTATTGTAAAAACTAAACATATATATATATATATATATATATATATATATATATATATATATATATATATATATATGTATATGTATATGTATGTCTTTATATATAATATTTATTATGTAAATTTTGCATTTATTTATCATTTGTTTTATAATTGTATTGCATACAATGACAAAAGTAGATGTTAATTTTATTTATTTGTTTTATAATTGCTTTATGTAGAATATCATATACAAAAAAGTATTCCCTGATATAAATGTAACTAAATACCCAAATACCTTTTTAAAGACAAATGCATATAATTGTGTCGTGACCAAAAAAAAATCGAAATACTTTTCATTTGTTTTTATAGCCTAAATTAAAATTTCGCCTTTAACATACTTGTCTCCAAAATAACATTTTATAACAATAAGATGTTATATTTGTCTTCAAATCAACAAGCTTTTTGACCAAAAATGTATGTATTAGCATGATTTCAGCCATTCACTCTTTAATTCATATCCTTCAGTTTGGGATGAGGCGTCAGACGAGGGTCCGCTTTCCCACAGTCCTCCACACCAGCTCTAAAAACAGTCCATTTAGCTCGGGGTGTGCCTCTGTCTGACCACAAAACACCCTGTCCAGCGCCACACTGACCGGCCCAAAATACCCCGTGTCGAAACTCTACACCGCAATCTGCACAATACCGTGGTCCCACGTAGCGCCATAAAAATCACTTTGTGTTTCTGCGGACTCAGAGTATTATTGCTCAATAACACAGGCCTGTGTTTTTCTTCCATTTCGAGTGTTTATGTTTGGAAGGTGTGCTTACAATGATTTCCTGTGGCTGGCGCTATATTAGGAATCGCGCCAAAGGTCCGTTCGTTGGCGTTCCTCGGAACGGTGCTCATTATGTCGCAAATTTATTTTTTTTTTGGTAAGCTTTATATTAAAGGCTTTGATGAAAAAAAAAAGGTTTTTCAGGTTGCTTATTAAAGGGCTAGTTTACCAAAGGAAGAAATCCCTTTATCCTCATGACTTTCTATCGTTGAGCACCAAAAGAGACGTTTCGATAAATGTCCATGCTGCTCCTTTCCAAGAATCATGACTAGGGCATGTCAAAGATAATAAATTACTAAAAAAAATCCAGAAAACTTGTCTGAATGACACTTGTAAAGTGTTATATGGTCAATATATGTTGAAATTTAGTTGAAAAGTGAATAATTGCTTTAACAAAGCTATTAAATTTAAACATATTGCATGCAAGACTTCGCAAGTGTCATTCTGACAAATTTTCTATTTTTTATGGTCATTTCTTAACCTTTGTTAAACACTGACATTGTAATTAAATTTGTTGGTGCTCCAAGTTTTTTTGCATGTCAAGTTTGAATATGCAAAAGTATAAATTATATTTCATGTTTAGGCTTGCATTTCTTCCTGTTTTCTCACTCAAATCTACCGTTTGACTTAAGGAGACTTGGAATTTAGTGCAAAAGTTTTCAAAAACCAATTTTTTTCTTTTATAGAGCACAAAAAGATATGTTTTGACAAATGTTCATGCTGCTCCTTTCCAATAATTGTGATTAGGGCTTAAGAAACAATGGAGAAAAGCAGCAGAAAACAACCAGTAAATGTACAAAAGTACAATTATTTCAGATTTACGAAAGAAAAATCTTTAATTTCTTACTGTTGTCAATCAGATGTTTTGATGAATGTTTGTGCAGCCTTTTCTGAGTAAGCTCAAGACACAACAAAACAGCATTATACAAACAGTTCATGTTAATTATGTGATTAATTCGTTATTTTAGTCTGTGTGTGCAAAATATAATCAAATTTGTGCCTTATTAAAGGAAATAACATTGTAATTAAACTGAATTAAAAGGACTTGTGAAATGTATTTCAAGTCTTTACTTGGAAAATAAGGCAAAACTTATGTTTTTCCTTATTAATGCAAATAATGTCTTAAATATGAAATATCCGCCACTCCAGGTTGGACGTTTGTCGTGCAGATTTCCGCCGTTTCTCACGTCAAGTTTAAATATGCGAAAGTACAAATGAGATTTCAGATTTACCACATAAAGGACCTTAATTTTCTACCTCTTTTTCGTCCCCAAATATATCATACCACTTTTAATAAGATTCACAAGCTTGACACAGCCTCCGATCACTGTATGCTTCCATTGTATGGAAAAGAGCAGCTTGAACATTCTTCAAAATATCTTCTTTTATCTTCTACAGATGGGAGTAAGTCAAACACGTTCGGAAGAACACATGGGTGCATTAATAACAGTATTTCCATCTTTTTAATGTCCTGAAAGTAGTTAATTTGACCAGCAAACGGCGCTTCGGTGGATTGCGTCACCTCCACCTGCTTGATCTATAAACACACACACACACACACACACACACACTTTCCTGGGCAGCCCAGTTTAATCATGAAACAGATTAGCAAGCTCTGATTTACTGAATGTCAAAAATGATTATTGCATGTCACCGTCGTGATCCCTGAGACCGCTAAGACTCGAGTCCCATCAGCCCTTGCTTCGATAGATTATAAAGGCACTTTCGTGTTTGACTCCCCGATGAATTAACGAGCAGATTCTGAGACTTAACGAATCAGAATGCATTGTTTACAGATACACAAGAGGCCTTTGATTGCATGTATTACACATGCTAAAGCGAATATTTGATGATTTGGTTTATTTGATCCAGCGACGCTCGTTTTAGTTTGTTTATTGTTCTCATTTGCATAATTGATGTCACGGCTACAATTAAAAGCGGTCAGCCGTTGAATCCAAGCCTGACTGAAATAATGATGTTGTTTGTGTTATCATTTTCTCAGCTAGAGACACGTTTCGTCTATTGTGAGATGTTTATTCGGCATCATTTGGGCTTTTGGGTATTACAGTATTTGGAAGATTTGCGAACGCTTATTTGAGATTCTCACGCCGTCCTCTCCTGAGGATTTAACCCTTGAGCGATCACAGGTGTCCGTTTTTACGAGGCCTGAGGACGCTGTAAATCACATTGGATTGTTGTAATTTCCTCCTCGTTTCAGTGGACCGGCCGTTGCTAAATTGGCCGTATTGTTCAACTTAATTTCCTAAAGCTCTCAGTAGAGTTTGACTCGCTCACCCCACACCTGCTAAAGAAACAACGGCTCATTGGGGTGAGCTTGGAGGTTCGTAATCAGTGGTAATTGTAGTATATACAGGGGGATTGTGGGAAGGGGAAGCAAAGCGAGTGTCTTCCTGTTTTTGATAAGAGTGATAGTTTTCTTTATGAGCTTTTATGTTCATTTCTAAAAATGTGAACGAATGCAAAGACGTTTGAATTCTGCTGAGCTGATATTTACTTTTATTATTGTTTAAACCTAGAATATATTTTTATTTATATTTCTTTTTCAGGAAAAAATGAAGAAATAATTGTCACTATTTGTTCTCCTCTTAATCTCATTGCGGTCTATGAGAAATAGATGTTGAAGAAATTTTGTTGTGATTGTTGTTTAAATTTTTTTATTAATGTTGTTTAATTCTGATGAGCCAATAATATTAATATTTTATTATTAAGAAAACATTTTATTATATATATTTGTTTAGAAGGAATAGAGATGAGATTTCAATTTTTTTCCCAAATAAAATTTTGATAAGCCAGTATTAAAAAATATTTTTATTATATATTTTTATTACTATTTTAATTTCTCCAACTCAGTGTTGCCTATAAGAAATAATTGAGATTTTTTAATTTTTTAATTAATTTATTTTTATTTTATAAAATTTTGATAAGCTGAAAATAATATTTTTTTTTTAGTAATTTATTTTTCCAAAGATGATCAAATTTATGTTACTTAACATATTTAGAGATTAAATTTCTTTGTGATAGTGATTCTTTTATTTAAAAAAATCTGTTGTTGATAATAATAAAACAATATATTTTGATTATTGATATTTGAAAAGATTTTGATCATGAATTAAAGTTTTTTTTTTTTTGTATCTGAGTAGCCGAGTAGCAAATGTCCTCATTTGTTCCCCGCTTAATCTGTGTACAAGAAATAAATCTCAACTGAGACTTTTATAATAATTATTATAATTTTGTGAAAGTTTATTCCTAGTTTCGAGTCTGAGAAGTCATTATATTGCAGACGCCGGTGTGTTTTGCCCAAATGCCGTTGTCATGCTCTGCAGTATAAGATTGAAGTGACCCGCTAAGCGCTAATGATGACCTCACGAAAACATCTGCACAAAAACCACATGTGACCTTTACTGCCATCTGTTTAGAAATCTCCTCTGAGTGGATTTAGTTGCTCACAGATGCTCCACAACTGTGTTTTTGACTTATGATTTGCATTACTCCATATAACTAGTCCTTTTATGGTCTTTTATGGTTCCTCCTCGCTATGGTCGATTATCTGCGGAAAGAGAAATGCTCGGCCCGTGTGTTTCATAGCAATGGTCAGATCTGTTGACTGATTGGCATGTTGGTTTCATGTGACCAAAGAGAGAGAAAAAGTCCAATTTGGAGGAAGAAGGCCCACCGAGACCAAATGAGTAGCAGTCGAGGACACGGCCACAAATCTCTGTCTTCAAGCGGCCAAAGCTTTAGTTTAATATAATTCGTTTTTTTCTCCAGTGGAACAGTAAAGAAGATTTTTAGATGAAACCTTGCTCTTTAGTGATTCATTAAATGCAAGTAAGTGGCTACCGTCACTTTTGAAGTCAGAAAAGCACATACAGACAATATGAAATGATTCCCCGTGGCTTTTGACGCTATATTGAGGTCTTATGAAGAGAAACGATCAGTCTGTGCAATACTTATAACATTATTACCTGCAATCCAGACTCGAATGAAGGGCTCAAATGAACATTTTTATGGTTTCTCAGAGTTTATGTAAGAAGGTGAGCTGGTGAAGACTAGCTGATTCACTTTTATGTGTTTTAGACGCGTTTCACATCATTATTGGCTGCTTTAATAGTATAAGTGTATGTGGGGTTATATAAACAAACAAGTGAACTAAACCAGTTAATGAAATTGAACAGTCTGTTTGTGGAAAATAATTGTTTTCTTGAAGCTCTGGATTTCAGGTAATACTGTTATAAATAATGTACAGTTTTCTTGCACCGACTGATCGTTTCTCTTCATAAGACCTTCATAAATATATCGTCAGGAGCCACGGGGATTCATTTCGTGCTGTCTGTATATTCCCAAAGAGTCAGTAGCCACTGACTTGCATTTTATGAATCACCAAGGACCACGGTTTCAGCTAAAAACGTCTTTACTGTTCTGCTGAAGAAGAAAAATTCATTTTGAATGGCCTGATGGTGAGTAAATTAAACACAATTGTTCATTTTCTGGGTGATCAATCCCTCTACAAGACCCTCTTTTGTCTTTTTGAGGTTGCTGTGAATATGAAGAAGATTGCAAGGACCTTGTTGGCATATGTGATTGTGTTCAAAACCCTGGTCTTGTTATCATAAGAGCAGGTGCTTGACTTGTTTGTAGATCGTGGGTTAGAGCGTAAACGTGGCAGATGTTTACCTGAACATGTTGCTCACATTGATTTCTCAAATTACAGCCACTCAGGACATTATCCGCCACTGGGATCCCCCATAATTGGCTCTTTCAGAGCTAAAGTGCATATGATACCAAAATGTTCACCGTTACCCTTTCAGATAAGCCTCAATCAGTAGTTGAAATGTGGCTATTTTAAAACAAGATGTGCCACAAGTGATGCTCTCTCCCCTTTCCTAAACACCGCTGATGGGATGCCATTTTTTGGGCCGGCATTTTTCTAATTCTCAGTATAATGGAGCAGTTTGGTTTTTTTTTAATATAAGCCCCAAAAGGTTTTTATATTTTTCTCTGTTGATTATGGTGTTAGTCATCTAACTGCATCTGTGACCCCAAGCCTCCCATTATAGGAGTCTCTCCAGATGGAGGCGGAAGAAACATGTTATTGGAAGCGTTTCGAAACTCATGCAGCTGTTAATGCAAGAAAAACAGTCTGAAAAAAATAATGCATGTGGAGAAAGACAAGTATGTTTTTCCTCTCAGCAACGATAAAGTATTAATAACATATATGCCATAATCAGAATTTTATACCATCCAGAATTTTTATACCAATGCAGCCTGATTGGACGAGCCACTTTCACTGTCATCATGCAGTTGGTACACACCTGTAACTGGGCATCAGTTATTGCTATATTATACCATATGCATGTAATCTGTTAGTTGGGCACATCTGTGCTTGTTCATGCCGTGTTCATTTGGTATGGTTTGTCCTTCGGTGTCAGTCGTGTGTACTGTAAACACCTGCTCGTGTGCAGAAGCGAGTCTCGGCGAGTGGAAAGGTTAATTGCCTGAGTGATCTTCTTTGTCTCGTGAAGTAGCATGGCTGATCAAAGCTTCTCTATTACACTCACAAGCTCTCGTCAGACGCGCTGTCAGAAAATCCATACACCACTGTCGCGTGAGGCCGCTGATGGACACGGGCTACACACAGTACGCAAGACGCTTACAGCACAGTACGCTGAACTATAACCTCAATTTATCACTCACAGCTAGTTTTTTGTCCTTCCTTGTACATCTGTAATCCTTCACACTTTAACTCTTCTACTTTTGTTTAAAGGATTAAACAAGGACTTAGTGAGCAATTTATGGCAAAAGTAGTTTTGTGTATGTTCTGTCATACATTTATCATACTTTCTGTAGCTAGTTAAATCGCAAAGATTATTTTCATGATTATTCATACAGACCTACAGGAAAAAAATTACCCATTTGATCATTTTATACTTAATTATTTTTGTGGCTTTGTCATTTTTATTAACGTTAAATATTTTATTCATTATTTCGTACAAATATTTTATATTTTTATAATTTTTAAAATAATATTTAGAACTTAAAACGTTCACACTTTTTTAAATATTTGAAACTTTTTTTTTTGCCAGGATTTCTCAAGTTCCTCTTGATAAACTTTTTAATCTAATATTTTATTCATTATTTCAGAAATGTTATTTTAAATTTGTAAATTTTATACAGTTTTTACAAATGTAATTGTTTATTTTATATATAAATATAATAAAAATATTTTATTTCCTTTTTATTATTTTTATATTATTTTTATAATATCGTTGTATAGGAGTCACTTTTAATTACCCCAAAATCAATGAAAAATTATGAAAAAATATCACAATGCAATTTTTATTATTATTTTTTTTTTTTTTTTTTTTTTGGCTGAAATGTCAGTCTCTGTGTCCTACAGAAGGACATGTTTAAAATCTCACCGGAGCAGGTCCACCTGTCTCACGGTTCAAAGAACCATGATGTTTTTGATGTCTTGTTTTTGCTCTGCCAAACAATTATGACTCATACTTACTAAAGTGGTGAACCTGTGTTGTGAAAGTTGAGCTTTCATGACTTCAGAATGAAACAGAAAGTCCTCAGGCTTCACTCTCTGGAACTTCGCTTCAAGTGTGTTTAACCGCTCACAAGATTCAGGGTCTCGCGTCTGCCTGCCCACGGGCAGTCAATAATTAATTAGCCATGCATGCCTGACCGTTTGATCATCTCCTCATATCCGTGCACGCTCTGGATTTTCACATGTTCCCCCTTGAGAGCCTCTTCTCATGTCTTGTTGTGTCAAGCTTGACCTACTGCTCTGCAAAGAGAAAAAAGCGAGCGCCAGTGGAGGCCCGCCGAGAAGAGACGAGGTAGACAGCATCACGATTTGATGAGCCAAGAACAAACTGTACTGGGTTCTGAGGGAAAAAATGAAATTGTTTTATTTTCTAAAACTAGTGCGATCCACAAATAACAAGCAGCAGTGGTAGAAAAGATGACAGCTCTTCCTCTCCAGAAGCTGGAATAGCTAGGTCACGATCTATCGTCAACGACTGTCAGTCCTGGATGTCGTTAGATTACAGATGGCATGTCTTACGTGAAATGTGCGTAGGGTTTTGGATGTTTCACCTGACAAGGGGCTTTCAAATCAAGGCAGAGTTGCAGGCACTTTATTATTCATTGGGCAATAAATTATTCAGAGTGGCGTCGACGTGCGCATTGTCTATGGTGTAATTACCGACATGCTGAAAAACAGCCACTTTCCATTTGCACTGACGCAGTTTCTTGTCGACATTTCTATCGTAGCAGAATGGGTCACGAGCCCACTCCAGTCCTAGTGCCCTTGCTCGCTATTTTACGCTCGAATGCGCTGTTACTGTTGAATTCAGTGTGTGTGGGTGTGTGTTCAATCACTAGGTAATTTAATTTAATTGATTTGCTGTTACATTGGCCTTGTGACGAATTGGGTTAGCTTCACTTTACCTGCACTCAAAGTTCACTATTGCTTGCATTCAACTCTACTGTGCATTTCCAGAGTGAACGGGAAACGATATCAGCTGTCATCATCTCTTTCTTGAAGTCTTTGAACGGACAGCCAAAATGTAAGGTATTTTGTTGAAAAAAAAGTTGAATGCTAATTGTATTATGCTTGTTTTCTTTTTCTTTAGCTTCACCCAGGTTCACAAAAGTACCTGTTGACATGATCGGCGTCTCCGGAGGTGTTGTATCCTTCGTGTGCCAAGCCACAGGTGACCCCAAGCCAAGTGTAACCTGGAATAAGAAAGGAAAGAGGGTGAATTCTCAACGCATCGAGGTGAGACTTAGCATGCTAGCACTTATTCAGTATATCAGTTGAATACTCAGCCATTTTTGTTGTATTTTTTTTACAAAACGCCATCAAAAAGACATCTGGTTTTTGGGTTCAATCTGAAGTGTTTACACAGCATACATATCTTAGCTTCTGTGGGTTTTAGCCTGTCTTATATTCCTTTCTTGTTTGCTGTATTCTTTTGTCATAACACAGCTGGCGTGTTGATCAATGTTTAGTGTATCTTATTTAAAACTAGCTCTGTATTTAACCATGCTGCCAATATTCAACAAAGATGAAAAACTTCCCACAAAAAAAACAAAAAAAAAACAGATCAACACAAAAATATGTTGGCCGATCCACTCGTCAGCAAGAATATGCTCAAATTATAATCTTGGTTGCATTTATAAGTCTTATCGTGAGGGGTTTGAAGTAATTCGATTCCCCGAAGGCTTTGCCTTGATATTGATCTACTCACACTTAGGACAGTGTGCCATCACTGGGCTGCTTCTCATTATCGTAGCCTTGAAAGCTCACTCTCCAAAAAAGCAAAGAGAGTTTTGCCACTGGCTTACAAAGAACCTCGTTCCTCTTTGTCATTCCCTATTGATTTGAGCGACTGTTTCGCTACAATGACATCAAATGCGAAGGCACCACAGGAGCCTAATTAACTCTCTTGCTTAATTTTAGCTCACAGCAACATCTAGATGTTACTGGACAATTTGGCATCTTAAAATAGGAGCACAACAGTTTTTTTTTTACCAAAACTCATTGTTGTAAACATGGGAAAGATTAGGGTTAGGGGTCAAAAGTTGGGTAAGTTGGTTGATTAACTCAAAACGTTTCAGCAGGGAAGTAACATGTAATTTACTAAGACTGTTCCCCCTAGAGCAGCTAAGAATTAAGTGCCTTGCTCTCGAGGCACCTGGGATCTGTAACTCTCCACTTCACAGTCTTTGTGTCTTCAGGCCAGATTTTTAACTACCAGACTTCAGTTAATGACATTTTACCATGAAACATCTGAATGTAATAAACCGAATTAATCTTTATCCTCTAACACAGACAATAGAGTTTGACGAAGGTGCTGGGGCAGTCCTAAGGATCCAGCCTCTCCGGGCGCCTCGAGACGAGAACATCTACGAGTGTGTGGCCGAGAACACCGAAGGCGAAATCAGCGTCCAAGCTAAGCTGTCAATTATCAGAGGTATGACTAAAGTCAAATGGGTTGACAGGTTTTTGTGAACCAACCCTTAATGTCTGGGGTTTCCAGTCCTGCCCCTAGAGGGCCACTGTCCTGTAAAGTTGATCTGCTTTGAAGTTTCTACACTATAAAATATGTCCCTGCAGTGGTACCCTTTCAACAAGTACACCCCTTTTACCTTACTTTCCCATAAAAGGTGCTTATTATTACCTTAAATGTAAATATCTATATCCAAATCATACATATTAATACCTTTTATCAAGGTACCATTCCAGTAACAGCTTTTGCAAAAAAAAAATTCTAAAAGTGCAGTGATCCTGAAGACCTTGAATAGTTGGTATAGGAGTCTTTTAATTAGGAATGGAGTTAAACAATTCTGGAAGCTGACCCTCCAGAAGCAAGGTTGGATCCCCCTGCTTTAACTGTGCAACCCCCTTCAATCCTCAGGACCCACCTCCCAGAATGTTTTAGATAAGTCCCCTAGGAACTGATGAGTTTTAATAAGTGAGACATCTAAAACATTCTGGAAGTTAGGTCCCGAAGACTGGAGTTGAGGAACACTGCCCTACAGGACCATCTCGGCAAATGGGGAACTGACCAGCATTCTCCGGTTGAATTTTACCTAATCTTACTGTTCCAAAAACAGTAAGCAAAAGCAAATAGCAGAACCTCTGTCGTCCTAAACATCAAGTTATCCGCTTGTTCCCAATGCGCCGAGGTCTAGCCATCTGCTTCGTCAATGCCGAGCGCTGGGGCAGGCAGCTTGCAGGCTTCTTCCCGGGCCCGAACCCAAGCCGAGGGTTTTTGTAGGCAGCCCAGTTTTACATGAAAATCCTGGCTTTGGCAAGACCCATGCGGCTCAGGAAGGAACACAGGCGGTAGCACAAGGGGGGAAAAAAACGTCTGCTGCCCCCTTCGCTCTCTCATCCCCATCTGCTGTGGGCGCTTATTTACATCGAACCTCATCAGTAGAGCAAGCTCCACACACACTCGTCCACAGGACGACACATGTGTCCGCACATTCCCAAAGGAGAGTGCAACTGCTCCTGAACTTTTGTGTGTACATCAATCAAAATCAATTAAACTGTCCACTATTCCAGCTGCAATTTGTGGTTTCCAGCGGGTTCTTCTTACATTTTGTCCCTGGCCAACTTCTGAAACTGGTGACTTCATTAAGTACCCACTCACCTTGCCGTCTTCAGGGTGTGTCCGCTCGCCTGCGGCAGAGAAAACACGGGAAGGCTTTGCAGTAATTTTACCAGTGCTCTTTCCAGAGGCTTATGTTTGTTTTTTAGCTGCCTTCTGGCTGCCCACAAGAACGATGAGCAGAATGCTTAAGATGTTGCCATCTGCTTTTCCACCGTGTCGCAGAGTCCTCTGAGAGTCCTTGGAGAAAACTGAGGCAAAGACACCTGCAGCCGTCGCTGTTGCTTCTCTGTGTCACTACAGGCGTCGAACCCTCGCTTCCCTTCCTCTGTTTTCTTCTCTCGTAGCCTTGCTGTTTTTCTCTTCAATCTGACCCTGGCTTTCAGCCCTTCTTGGCAGTCTTGTCCACCAGTGACCCGGAACATGCACTTCATAGACTCTAACACCAACAGCAGCCCAGGTTTTGCCATCTGGTTGCTTCCTGTGAGGCGTCAGACGCTCACACGCTTCTTTACACATTCAGGTGTGCCTGGACTTAGCTTGCCCCTGGTCACGCTGTGAGAATGCTGGGTTCAGAGTGCTAGCCAACAAAAGATCAGACGGGGAACGCTGGACTGCTCAGCCATGGGTTTGGCATCGCGCAACCCGAAATCCAAAGGTGTCAGACCACTTTTCATTTTCCCGAAACCTTCTGTATCTTTTTAGACAACATCATAGGCTAACTCCAGATGTGAAGGCTTTTGTGAAAGTTGGCTAGTTTTAGCAACAGCGCAAACTGTATTATGTCGAAAAGGCAGTCCTAGAATGCACTGCACTAGGCCCAGTGGAAAAAAAGTCCATACACGATAGCAAACAATGCTAATAGCTGTCTTTGCGTCTACTGTCTATTTTTATTCTCATTAAAGTGTTGTGTTTTTAGCATTGCAATATATTAGCAAAAAATTGTTGTAATATGTTGTGTATCAATTATAATAGCTAAAAGTGGTTAGGGTTTTACATGCACTCTTTTACCTTTTATTTATTTGTGATATGTATTTTTAAACGTATTGGATTGTTGTGCAGTTAGGTTAGCAACATGTTAGCAAGAAACATTCGTAATATGTTGCGGATCAAAAAGTAGTTTGGTTTAGGGTTACAAGTGTACTATTTTTAGTAATTGTGTGTTATGTATTGTTATGCTTATTGGTGCTGTTAGCTTAGCAGCATGTTAGCTAGAAACTCTTGTTTTCTCTTGCGGATTGATAAAATTGATTAAAAAGCAGGTAGACTTCGGGTTACAAGTTCACTATTTTACCTTTTATTTCTGTGTGCTATGTATCTTTAAACTTATTGGCTTACTTTGCTGTTAGCCTAGCAATACTGTATGTAGGGAAACATTTGTAATATGTGCTGTGTTGTTAGCCTAGCAACCTGCTAGCCAAAAACTTTTGTACTCTATTGTGCATTGATAAAACTGATAAAAATGCTATTTTTATGGTTACAAGTGCACTATTTTACGTAATATGTTTGTGTACTTGATATTTTTAATCTTATTAGTGTGTAGTGCTGTCTGCATAGCAACACTTCAACCCGAAAACTCTTGTTATCGGTTGTGGATTGATAAAATTATTACAAATAGTTAGGTTTAAGTCAGTGAGTGCACTATATAAGCTAATATTTTGTGTGTGCTGTGTATTGTGTGTTATGGTTTAAGCTTAACAGCACAATTACTAAAAACTATTGTATTCAGTTAGATGGATAGATTTATTTGATAAATGTAGTTATGTTTAGGGTTAAAAGTGTGCTAATTTACCTAATAATCATGCGTGGCGTGTAGCTATATGCTTATTATAGTGTTTTGCTGTAAGCTTAGCAACATGCTAATTTGAAACTCATTTGTAGTCAATTGGTAAGTTGGGTTTTTTGTGTGAAGAGCTCCATTTGAATTGCTGCCTGTGATGAATGTCTTAAATCAGTGCTTTATTAAAAGGTAGAAGCCAAGTAGACAGTGATCTTATCTTTTTGTCAGTTTGTTTTGCTTTCTTCACCTCTTCTCATCTCTGATCTCATCCTACACTTCCAGAGTTGGCACTGTGACCCTTCCTTCTTCAAACTCTGGGCGCAGGAACTCGTTAGCACTGCAGAGCGCCGGAGAGGATGCTCTCACCGCAGCCCATGCCTGTTTGATCAGACTGTTTAATTGGCCACCACCCTGCAGGACGAGCCACGTTGGTTTAATTGGATTGCTCGAACCCCTTTTATTAGATTTTTTTTTTTAATCACAACCATTTCCAAATTCAACCCTGTCTTGTTTGTCTCACTCAAGCAGAGTTTGAGGGATCTTCATGTCACTTTTTTCTCTCGTCTAGTTTGAAGTGTCCTTTCCTAGAGTCGCTCAACATTTTGTGGATCCACAGAGCCGAGTTCGATTCATGACTCATCCATTCTGAAATCTCATCGTCTCGCACGTTTCTGTGGCTCACAGATCTGATACGGTCTATAGCATCATCTCACTCCTCTGTCAATCTTGTCAACCATTTCTCTTTCTTTTCCCAAGTCTCTCCCCCATGTTTCACTGAGATTTAAATGCTTAATACTGTATTTCCTGTGGCTCAGTGGTTGAGCATTGAGTTAGCAGCGCAAAAGGTCATGGGTTCAACGCTCAGGGAATACACATACTGATAAAAATAGGGTTATGTATATCCTGAATGCACTGAAAGTTGCTTTGGATAAAAGCGTCTGCCAAATGCATGAATGTAAGCTTAATTTTTAACAAGAATAATCAAATATAATTTATTATTATGAATTAAATTTATATATTAAATAATAGAGAGTGTGTATAGAGGAAATGTATACATAATTTGAAAATATTATAAATATTGTATATAATTTTTTATATTGGATTTATTCAATTTAATAACAATAATAATATAAAGTATAAAAATAATTTAATAATTAGTAGTGCTGTCATATTGATTAATCGCGATTAGTTGCATTAAAAAGTTAGCATTTACATTTTTAAAAATATATTATACTAAAATAGCAATACAAAGTTAAATTAATATAACAAAGTAAAATTATTTACATGATATACATTTAATTAATTTTCGTGTGTATGTATATATGTAAGTTTATATATGTAATAATTAAATTTAGAGAAATAAATTATTTACACTTTAAAGTAATAAAGTGCAATGGGTGTCATGAACAATACGTCTACAACCAATAATAATCATTTCTACATTTCAAGTTGTGTATAAGTTTGTGTATTATGAACAAACATGAATGAACGTAGATTCACAAAATGATGTAAAAATAATATTTAAATATGTTAAATCATGATACCTAATGCATTGACTAATTAACAAATAGTTAAATTGAATCTTTCTGTAAAACTGGTAAGACTCATTAACATAGTTTTGTGGTCCGGTTATGAGTGATCGTAGGTTTCCGCAGCTAGATCTCCTTGGAAAAGGGTTACGTTACATGCCTGATAAACCGCACAACATTGGATACCCGGCCCAGGGGGATTGTGGGTATTATCCTCAGTGTGCTCTTGAAGCCCCACAATGAGTGATTTGGAGTAAAAGAGCACAGCTGATTAGCGTTCCTGCTGTTCTTCAGTGGAAATGCTGCGTCACGCAGGGAAAAGTGCGCCATAAAACATCAGTGCGCCGGAGGCCATGACTTCCACAGTGTGTGTCTGCGATTGAGATGAAAAAGCCAGAGCTGAGCCTGCATTAATGTGCTTTCCTCTGTTTATCATCCAGTTTCCTGGTCATAGTGTCGCATCTTTAAGGTCCAGTGACTAAATATTGACATTTTATAATCATATATAATGATTTATTTTTCTTTTATAATATTATTTTAAGTAAATTTGACATTTTCATAATTTAGCTAATTTTTGTTGACAAATGATATACCATATAAGGATGAAGAGGACTAAAATACTGCATTAATGTACCTTTATAATGTATAAATTAATAAATATGACATTGAAGTATTGACTTATATCACTTTAATGTGTCATCTAAAATGTACGTTTTAAATAAGTATTTATTGAAAGTTGCAATCTAAGAAGATAAAGATAAATGGACAAAATATTTACATTTTATATGTACAATTGTAATATTTCCTGAGTTACATTTTTTATGTTTTCATAATGTTGCACATTCCTATTGGGTTTTATTCTAAAGATGAAATATGTTTTTATATTTTTTTCTAATATGTGTTAATATCCACCACTGAATGAGATTAAGAAGGGATAGGACTCTTCAGTGTTTTATCTCTCAGTTGTGAAGGTCAGATGACAGTGATTGGTTTTGATCCGTGTTACACACACACTGTATTATGACTGTCTGCCTCATAAACGAAAGCAGTTCCCATCCGCGCGCTCAGCTGCTCCCCGATGTATAATGTGTTTGTTTAGCTGTGTTTAGATCCAGCAAAAGACAAAACGATGGTGTATTCACGCTATCCATTATCGCCAATATTGCTTCGTTTGAAAGCATGAGACAGTCGTATAGTATCCAGTGTCTGTTTATATAGCTTTCCTGCTTTGAGACTCGATTTCACATTGCTACCATAGACGACTGCTGACACTAATGAATCCTGTTTGGTAAAATAAAAAAATAAAAAAATTCAATTAACTTAAAAAATATTTTTTATTAAAAAAAATTATATATATACATATATATATATATATATATATATATATATATATATATATATATATATATATATATATATATAGTTTATTATTTATTGATTTATAATAAAGATTATTATTAAATTTAAACCATATTTATTTTAACATTGTAAATATGCTTTATTTATTTATTAATTTGGTCATGCTGATTTTTTTTATTTAAAAATATAAATATATTTTAAAATGTTTATATAAAATATATTATTTTTAAAATATATTTTTATTTAATATTTTATTCATATTTAGATATTGTAAATATGCTAATGTATGCTTAAAAATTTATAAATTATGTATTTTTTTCATACATTTACTTGTTTATTTTTTAAAAAGGTGCTTTGTTTTTTAAGGGTACGATTTTTGTAAATATGTATTATATACATGCAGGAAAATATTTATTTATTTATATGCAAATAGATTTGGTAACATTTATTTATTTATTTATTTATTCATTCGTTCATAATGAACATGTAGGAAAAATATTTGG
Organism: Carassius auratus; assembly: GCF_003368295.1. Classification (NCBI taxonomy): domain Eukaryota; kingdom Metazoa; phylum Chordata; class Actinopteri; order Cypriniformes; family Cyprinidae; genus Carassius; species Carassius auratus. The sequence goes on from NC_039289.1 coordinate 594,847, forward strand.
AATTTACATCAAATGTTGTATTGTTATTTGAGTATTCGGCGTCTCTTTATATATCCTCCCTGCTTCGGGACTCGCTCTGTCTGCTCAGACGACTTGTGTTTGCCGCCACCGCTAATGATGACAAGCTGCTCACTTCCTGTTTACTGCAGAGAGATAATTGACAGTCATGAAAATGGTGTTCACAAGCTCTCCATCCGGCTCTGAGATCACGGTGGCGTTTGATCCTCAGCGCAGCTGTCAGTCAGACGTTTGCGCGACTCGCGATTGTTTACGGCGCTGATGAGGTCGCTCCAGGAGCACCTCGAGGAACTTCACCCTGGGCTTTCAGGAAGGAGATCTGCACTCAGCACACGCTCCGACACCGAGAGACGAAACTCCAGTCTACGGCTGCTTTGATCCTGTGAAGCTGTAGAGCTGTAATCAGACCTGATTGACCATGAGGAGAGCATCAAACACTCATCTCTGGAGCAGAACGTGCTCTACTGAGTCACGTAATGCCTGCTCTGTGCCTTCGGACACGATGGAGAGTCGCTGAGATTGATTTGTGTCCTTCAGGACATTTCAGACTTTTTTTTTCTCATGTTCTGCTTTCCAAGATCTTGTTCTTCACCTCTGCTGAACGCTGTGAAGTCGTCGTGTAGAGTGATTTGTTTCATACTGCGAGAAGAGGAAAAGTATTAAAATGTACTAAATTCACATCCCATTTTATTTTACTTTTATTTTATTAGCTGTGCATGCACTTGAATGTAATATTTTTAAACAATAATTTTCTAAATTACCATTTATTTATTTATTAAATATACAATGCTTAATGTACATGTTGAAAAAGCATACAGAATTCAAAATAATTTTAATTAAAATTATTAGCATAGAAAAAAAGTGCTGAATTGATTGGTTTTCCAATATAAAGGACTATAGGCTTTATTTTTCTCATACTGATTTAACACTTATTATTAAAAGCGCACAGAATACAAATCTTCCTACAAAGCTTTAGCGATGTCATGCTATATTATTTCATCTCATATTGAGTCTTAAAGGAAGTATTTCCCATCAGTTTCGCGGATGTGGATTTTCCTCTGCAAAATAATTTTATTTATTAAGCATAAATACAGAACTTAAAAAAAGGTTATTTTAAGTTCTGAATTACCTATATATTCATTTCAACAGGTACACTCTTTTGTGAAAAATATTTATATTCTTAATTTGCAAGTAGATAAAAAGTACATATTTTTGTAAATATGCTTAATGTATTGAGGCTCAAAGTTAAATTTCATTTAATTATAGTTATTTACTTTCAAAACTTTACTTTTTTGCAAATATGCTTAATGTACAGATAGAAAATGCGTTTAGAAATATATATACTTACAAATATATATATAATATATATATACAAATATACTTTAAATAAATACTTAGTTAATAGATAAATTATTTTTAATTAAACATTTTATTTATTTTTTCCTAAATTTAAATAAATGTTTTCCTTTTTTTTTGCGCTTGAGGGTTAGATAGTTGTTTTATGAACAGAGCTGTTTGTGTTTTTAGCAGGTGGTGTGTTTTTCCCTTCACTCTCATCCCCATAATAAAACATTCAATGGCATTACCAGTGTATTACCTTCCAATATCTCGTTTATCAGAAGAAATCCACACTAGCACATTCATGGTTTGCGCTTTACTTAATTTACACGAAAATACCTCGTTACAACACGTCTGAAAATGGCTTCATTGACATTGTGCACAGAGTTTGCAATGGCCTAAAAGTCTCCAGGAGCAAATAAATAAATGCAGGAAGGCTGTTTTTGGTCCGGAGCAATGTGGATTAGATTCAGGACTGAAGTTACTCTTCTCTTCGGGTTCTCAATCATCTGAACGTGGCATCAGTGCAACAGCGAGCCATTTAACACGCAGGTTGTCAGGTTGTGCATCCATCTCTGTCAGTCTCGTCTCTCGTCTCCCTCACGAGCCCCCGTGTCCCGCTCCACCTCCTCAGGTACTGATAAGTCAGTGTGACAGAAGCAGCTGGACTCGGTCATCAGCCAGACGCTCCGCCGCACGCCGTCGCCTAATTGTGCAGCGTCCGACCGAGCCGTGTGATGGTAGCTTCATCAAAGCCCGATGGGGGACGCCTGAGCCACCTGTAAACACACATCTCAGCCGTCAGTGTCTGATCACATGCACTGAGTGACAGTTTTCCACCGCCTCCCAGTTTACTTTAAGCCTAATTAATGTTCTGTTCTGCGGTATGTCACGTAATTGTGTTTTAAATATTTGTTATATTAAAAAATTATACGTTTTATATTTAGTATTAATATTTGACCTTCTTTTTAGTATTATGCATCATATTTGGGCTTATAATTAATATGTTACATGCTATTCATGCATATATTTAGCATTTTCTATGATTTTTGGGTTTCTTTTGTATTAAAAATGTTTTCACTTATTTTTAGTATACATGATAGATAGGTTTATGTTTACTGCTTTCTATTTTCTAAGGCTTTTTTAATATTATGCATGATATTCAGGCTCAGATTTAGTATTTTATGTGCAATTATGGCTTATATTTAGTATTTTATGAGATTATATTTTGGCTTTTATTTAGTATTTTATATTTTTGGTGGGTTTCTTTTGTATTAAAGGGCCACTAATTTATAATTTATCATTTGGTTTTGGGAGTCCCCAACAACAGGTTTACATGCATGCAAAGTCAAAAACACTTTTATTTTCTTATAATGTGCATTTAATTGTGCCTTATTTCTCAAAGACTCTCAAATGATTCATTTGAAGATTAATCTTTCCAAACCCCTCCTTTGCATAAAGTTACTCTACTCTGATTCGTCCGATGACCCATTCTGTTGCGATTCGTATTATATGAGATATTTGGGTTTATTTTGGGTTTATGTTTTGCATTACAGATAATATCGGTTTATAGTATTTTGCATTATGGTTGGTCTCATCTATAGCGTGATCCATAATGTTTTCCCTTATTTTTGTTCATTTTGGTACTATTTTTTTCGTAGTTTTTGTAGTATTCATGATATTTGTATTATTATTTTGTATTATTATATATAATATTTTGTCTTGTTTACTATTATACATGATATTTAGACTTATATATGGTTTTATAAAAGGTAAAATCATCCATTTGTGGCTTCAGGCTTTTTGTTTGATGCCTTTAGTGGAACACCAATCTACCAGCAGAAGCTGTGAATCTGTTGGGTCCTATTAGAACAGAGGCGATAATTAAGACTGGGGCTGTAAATTACCATAATTCATGCGAAATCCTGAGCTTCACCAATCCTGGTGGAAATCTAGCAGTCAGCCCCACATTTTAGGATTTTAAATGCTAATGCAACGATGCTCTGCTCCTGAAGAGTTGACACCGAACAAATTTGCTAGTAAACAGTGACTTTGTCTGGTGTGGAAATTAAAAAATAAAGAAATAATGATAATTATAAATTAAAGTTAATGAATAATATTTGTTTTATTGTATGAATATATAATTGTATAATATATTATATTAAATAATTTAATATTAAATACTCATGTGAAATTCCCAAGGTCTTATATTCATCATTCTCTAGCTGCTTTAGTTGAAGAAACTTCTTGAAATTGGGATGGGCAGAGATGGCGTCCTTGATCCTGTAGCAAACTTAAGGCATATCAGTTGCCATAAACGACTAGGCAAGGTGCGGAGTGCAGAAGCTGGGCTGCAATTCTGTATCTGAAGAGGAAGAAATGGGATTCACACTCCTTAATGGAGCATTATGTGGTTCCTGCAACCCTCGCTCTCTCTCTCCACGCCCAGTCCATTATTCATTTCCCTGCACTCGTGTCCCCGTCCCCTGTGCAGCAGCCCATGCTGATGGCACACTGTTTGACGTGACAGGCCAGCCGAACCCAAAGCGCCATGACCGGTGACTCTTCCAGACTTAATCAAGCAAGCGTCCACTCCTCCGTGCACTTCCTGTTATGCAAATTTAGCTGTTTTTGGAGCACAGGAAATTAAATCGACCACCTCTCAAATCCACACAGCTGGGGCTACAGATTAGTTAAATGTCGTCTTAGTTCTACTTTTGAAAAAGTGCATCTTCTTTTCCCATCGAATGGTCTGTATCCCATTTTTCTCTCTTTGGCTCTTCCGCCAGCTGTTCCCCAACCCTCCCAGAGTTCTCAGAAATATAAATGTGTTTCTTCAGCCATGTCTGGCTGTGGCAAGAGCTAATCAGTTAACCTGACTAAGGAGCTGATGAGATTAAATAATTTCTGTAAAATGTCCAATACTTGGTAGGATATGTCTGTGGAATTTGATGCCACCCCTGAGACTTTTATCAGCAGGAAAGTGTTTGTTGGAAAGCAGTTTTTAAAAATGCATGCTTATCGAAGAATGCTTTGTGTAATTATGAAATGTGTCTCTGGTTGATAAAGCTGTTAATAAGAATGCCACAGTCTCGGCAGAAGGCGGCAGTTGTGTATATATTACCTATTTATTTTGATGTACAAGCTGCAATAGCCGTTTTACTTTTAATTTGTGATATGAAATATTACACCTGCACAGATAATGAGCTTCCGAGACCATCATTTATCAGCTAGAACTAGTATCATACAAACTCACTCTTAGTATTTGGTGTTACATTTCGTATCGTACATGGAAATTGGTCACTACGTCTTTATTCTGAAAGATATACATATTTATTTTGGTGCACAGGCAGCAATAGCCATTTCACTTTTAATCTGAACAGATAATAAGCTTCATAGATCATCAAAAGTCAATCAAAACTCATTTGCTTATTACCATGAATGAACGTCTGCAAATCCACTTGCGCTAAACTGACCACTCAGGTTAAGAGGTTTTGCACCTGTCACTTGCGTAATACTATTAAATCATAAGCCACAATTAAACGTAATTACAAATAATAACACAGAGTGAAAAAGGCCCATGTCAAAGCTAACAGATTGAAGGTTTGTGGGTGAGGGGGCGGGGGGTTCAGGACGACTTTAGTGCCCTTCTGAATCGGTGAATGTGCAGCTGTTGACTAAATTGGCCAGTGCACTCATCCTGCTATGCTGATCATCATAACAGCACCATTATCATCGTGGCTTAACAGCCTCTTAGTCAGGCCGGGGCGGCCTTCAGAGCCGCCTAGATATAAACCCAGTATGATGCCTGTAGTTGCATTCCAGTTCTTATTTTAAGGAATTATAAGGTAGAATTATCCTTCTCCAAAAGTGCAGTACAAAAATGCTATTATGTAGCACCTGAAATGCATGAAGATAGGTGAAGATTTGTTTTTGTCTAATGGGCAACTATTGAAACCCTCTGAATTAAAAGGATACTCCAATTTAAGATATTTTGTGTTCCGAAGATGAACAAAGCTTTTATGGGGTTAGTAATTAATGACAAAATTTCCATTTTGGGGTGGAGCATCCCTTTAAAACTGTCGTTTGTTGTTATGGGATGTCACAAGGCTAGTGCTAGAGAGGTAGATAGAAACCCAGACCTTAAGCCTAATGCAAGTCAACTGGTTCTGACAATATCAAAAAGATGTTGTGGAGATTAAAGCCACCTAATAATGTGATCCGGTTGGTGTGGAATGCTGGAATTATAACTCCAGGTCTTTTTTATCATGAATGCACGCTAGGCAGGATAGGGCTAAGGGCTCTTGGCATGGATATGTATGCACTACTGCAAGATTTCCTTCATATTTTACCAGAGAAACTGACCCTGAACCAATTTGAGCGTTGTAAAAAATACATCTGCAAGGCAAATTCTATTTTTAGCCCTCTCCATTACTATTAGCCAAAGTGGACATCTCTACTTTGGAGTGCTCACGGTGAGCCTCTCCTAGTGGATGATTCTAGGTCAGTTGTTGCATCCTGGGGACAATATAGATACGCTTACCATTTGCATTTGTATGCCCACAGTCATTACCACCATATATAAGCAGTGCTAGCACTGTGACATGGTATTATTGCAGCTCCTGTCCCAACCTCTTTCACAGCCTCTATAATAGAATTTGCATTGCTTTGACATTTCTATCAGTGACATTGTTTGCTGCTCTCACTCGCCCACCACCAGTCCAAACTCCCCAGTACTTGCCACCTTTAATTAAGCTCAAATCAAATTACTTCTTTTGTGTTTAAGGCTTAATTTGTGTGCATTGCAGATATCCTATTTTGGTGTCACAGAATGGATAATCTAGCCATGCATCACATTTACAGCAAACACAAATTTTGCTTTCCAAAATGCTACTTTTGGAGGGACAAGTATCTGTATCTTTTCCCCCAAGCTGGAGCATTTAAATATATCATCTTTGCTGGCTAATAATAGGCAGACATAATGCTTCCCCAGCCATCACTGAATAATTGAACATGTGAAGGTCATTGTACAGTTCATTTGCTCAAGTCCTTTCTTTTGGTGTCAAGGCCTGTGTAAAAACAACAATTTCCATCAATAGGTGCACTACATAGGTTTCTTGTAATGTCATGAGCCTTGGCACACCTTTGTGACTCTCAAAAGGTTCGAATGATGTGACCTTCACACTTAGAGCCTGACCTGTGCCCATTGGCACGGTCTACTGTGTCTGAATTTCTTTGCCAGAATGTGAGTCACACCAGGTCACAGAAATAAGAGGTTTTCCCAATGCTTTATTCATCATTGTCTTTACAGAAGATCCAATGAAGAGTGTGAAGGCTTGTGTTGGCCTACAACAGCAGGCATCAGCCACACTGGATTATTTTGAAGAGCGAGAGGGGTGAATTGTCAAAATCTATTGTGTGTTTGTGTGTCACCTGTCTCTTTGTATCAACTCAATGCCGTAAACAACTATGGAGGAACCGGGGGTGAAATGTCACCAGTGCTTGCCCCGATTAAATGGCTCTGTCGCTAGTGATGTAGACTCTGATCCGTAGGACTCGAATGATATACATGACGGTATGAGCAAGAGCTCAGTGTGCTCTTCGCTATGAAAATGTTTGATTATCTCTCAGCAAGTCCCCTTGAGGGACCCTGAAGGGAAACAGATCCTAGCCAAACTCTGCTTGGCTACTTGCTCATTCCAGGCCAAGTTGGTTCTCTTGCTTTGTTGGAACATTTGGTTATTGGCATTTGAATGTCCACTGCTCCTCTTTAAACTTCTCTAAGTTCTCCCCAACAGATGGCCTACTTGCTCATTCCAGGCCAAGTTGGTTCTCTCAGAAACTTGCTTTGTGGGAACATTTGAGTAGGCTATTGGCATTTGAATGTCCACTGCTCATCTTTAAACTTCTCTAAGTTCTCCCCAACAGAGGGTCAACTTTCATTATACCATTATACCAGTTCGAGAAACTTGCTTAGTAGGAACTATAGAGTAGGTTATTGGCATCTAATGGTCCACTGCTTGTCTCTTAACTTCTTTGTTTTCCTCTACAGAGGACCTACTTCCTGCTGGCTTCCCCAACATCGACATGGGCCCACAGCTGAAGGTGGTGGAGCGCACACGCACCGCTACCATGCTTTGCGCTGCCAGTGGTAACCCCGACCCGGAAATCACCTGGTTCAAAGACTTCCTTCCCATCGACCCCAGCACAAGTAACGGCCGAATCAAACAGCTCAGATCAGGTAAGACGAATGGATGCGCCTTTAGCTTTATTGCTAATATTCTTCTGCTTATCCCACTGCTCCTGTATCAGTCCTCTTTCTGATTATAGGTACCCATTGCTCTTCCAAAACGACCACCCCACAGAGTTAGTCCTTTAAGTTGCTAGGGAAGCTGAAATGGAAAGATAATGACTTTTAATGAACTGTGTCAGAGGAGCTTAGTCCAGATTTTGTGGCAAGAATATGATTAATGTCTGGTTTAAGCTAATTAGTCTTTATTGAAAGGGTTAGGGTTAGGGTTAGCAAAACAGTCTAATTATATATCTCATTAAGTTTAGCGCTCCAGTCACCCCAAGGCCACCGTTGTGGGTCAGTTATTTGTCAGCAACAGAGAAAATAAAAATCTATTGGGTTGCATTTGTTTCGGAGCTGTTGACGTCGGCTGGCCACCCTTGACCTGAACTTGCTTAACCAAAGTTCCCTTTTTCAGGATCCATCATAGTATTTTCAAAATAATATTTCAGATTCAAGCAAAGTGGTTTGGCGGTGAGCAGCTACATCTGCTCTCACTTATTCTAGACTCGAGTGCTTTGTTTTGTGACGTGTTAATGGACAACCCAGACTCGCCGAGGGGGTATCACAGGCCTCTTTAAAGCTGTTGGCTATGGTACAGGAACACAAATGACTATGACTTCTCTCGATGCGGACAATAAGTGAGGTTATTGTGTAGCATGTTGGGCCTTATCCCAACAGTCAACCCTTTTAGCTTCCATTAGCGGTGTCACTAGCAGCAAGGTTAGCGTTCATAGCTCATTTAGTAAGCTAATTTCTCTGCCCTGCTGACAGATGTACAGATTAATCCGACAAATTTAACAGGTTTTGGGAATGCATATTTCCGAATATGCCTATGTTAGCCTACCGTTTGACGAAGCAGTGCTAAAGGTTTAGCAGCTAAGTTTAGCATGGCTATAGAACCTGTCCTCCCTCTGTCTATGTTTCTGTCACAGTGTGAGTGGGTCATACATGTTGTTGTCTTGTTTGTGATGTCTCTGTCTCTATTTCAACTAAAACAGGTTTCTAGCGGCATTTCCGCATTCACATGCAGAACATTGACTAGCTCCCGATAATTAACATACTATTGGAGTACTACTAATCAGACAAACTAAATTCAGTATTCAGAGCATACAACATGTACAAATTAGCTATAATCATGGTCTTAATTCAATTTGCGCATTAGTGAGTTATCTAAATGCTTAAGTAGAATCTATTTGGTGTGTATATTTGTTAATTTAATATGCTAATGTTTTCAAAATCTCTAAATACGTTAATGAATTTCATAAGGCAATTATTGTTTTACCAAAGGCAGATATTTTTACTGTTTTCACACACTAATATATATATAAAACATAACCCTAATTCTAACTTTACATAACGTATTAGTTGTAATCAGTGTGATAAAACAAGTTTACAAACTCTTGAACTCGCTAAACTTGTCAAGCACATGTTCAGGTAATATTTCAGCTCAGAAAAGCAAATGAAAATAAAAGAGATGAAGAGAAAAGAGAAACTATATATAAAATTCTCATTATCGTAATGTGAAAAAACTCTTTAAATTAATGATCTAAAGATAATACAATTAACCATCGTATAATGTTATTAACCATTATGTAAAATTCCATAAGTGTTCTTTTTAAATTTATTAAATACATTTGAATTATTAATATTGTTATTTTACATGTAATCTTCATTGAGAATAATTTTGATGATAAGAATTTGGAGATGGAGTGGTACTAAATTCCCTCTTTATTCAAATTGTATTTAGATTTTTGCGAATGTAGAAACCTAGAAATGTTCTTGACAGGTTTTATGAGATTCCCTCCTGAGCTGGTCTCTAATATCATTAAACCTACTCATAAAATGGCCTAAAACCTGTCCTACAAAGGCATCTTCCCCAATAAACTCTATTGATTTCAGGGTGTATGCGACTGCTGTGAGCCGGACCCTAAAATGTGCTGTTTTGTTCTTCTTTTCTGCTTCTTTTTCTGTTTTTTTTTATCATTTCCAGAAGCGATTGGTAAGTGTCTCAGTGAGTGCGCAGGCTTCCTCGTGTCCCTGAAGCAGATGGCATTTTAACTTGATTTTAAAATGCATGTCTTACCCTCTCCTTTCCCTTTAACGTCTGTCTGTGCCCTCCGTATTTCTTTTACTTCTCCTCGCCCACTAACATGAAACGTTTCCCATTTTCTCTCCAGCTTTGGAGGATGACACACTGCAGAAATCGTGCGTGTTTGTGTGTGTGTGTTCTCCATTCACACGCAGCTCTTTAGTTCTCCAGAGATTCGGCTCTCACCGGCCACAAATATTCAGGAGCTTATAAAACAGAAGAATAACAGATTAGGATTTCAGAAGCTCCGGCCAAGCGGTTGCGGTTGCGTTGTTGACCGCCGGACACACCCTCGCTCCGCGTGCCACTGAGAGCTCGCTCGGCTCCGTCTCAATAACATATTTATCATCCGAGCAGGAACCGCTGGGGCCTTGGAGCCTAACGGCCCAAGCAGCTGAAAGCAGACTTCACCTGAGCGACTCGTGAGATGGATGTGTTTCCACGTCCTGAGAAGTCAACATGAAGCGCTTTCAGAAGCTTCTGTAATGTGACGCCTTTGGAAGTCTACACTCTCAGAGAAAAAGGTACAAAAGGAGGGCAGTAAGGTACCTAAAGTGTACTTATTAGTACCTAAAAGGTACAAAAGAGTCCCTTTTGAAAAGGTAATGCCCCAGCTTTTGTACCTTTTTTTTCCGAGAGTGTACTTTCCAAAGGCATCTGCTAACATGTTACAAAGGCTTTTACTTATTTACAGTAATTATATATTCATAATAATGATGATATTATAAATTGAAGTGTGTTTTTTTGGTATGGAGATGTGCATTAAAGACGTAAAAGCATTGGGTTTTGTTTTCATGTGGACTCGGTTGTTGATCACGAGTGCTGTTGAACTCTTTGAGCGAGTGATGGGATGTTTGCTCGATCCTCCGTCCTGAAGGGATTTACGCTGATGAGAAACAGGCCTGTATCCGTCGACGGCGGCCAAACCTCCTGCGCAGCTGTTTGCATCTCGGTCCTGAAGAGAACCTGATCTCTTGAGTTTCAGAGCCAGAGTCATTTTCTTGAGAAGAAAAGCAGCTCTGATTCTTTAGGACCGTGTGTCAGTTGAAGGTGGAAAGGTGAAGCTCTTTCGTGACTTGTGTTTGTCTGCACTGGAAGTGTTAAGTCAATGCTCACTTATACACACCATTTGATGACTCCAGAAATGGTTGCAGAATCTGTGAAAATGTGAATATTTTTAACAAAATAAGAGAGATGCATGTTAGTTTTTATTTAGTAATGTCCTGAGTAAGATATTGTACATAAAAGATGTTTACATATAGTTCACAAGACTAGCTGAAATTATTAAAATAACGCCGTTCAAAAGTTTGTGAACCCTTGGTTCTTAATACAGTGTTTGGTTCCTCTGATGATCCTCGGCTGTCTTTCTGTTTTGTGATGGTTGTGCATGAGTCCCTTGTTTGTTCTGAACAGTTAAACTGAGCAGCGTTCTTCAGAAAAATCTTTAAGCTCCTGCAGATTCTTCAGTTTTCCAGCATCTTTGCATATTTGAACCCTTTCTAGCAGTGACTTTATGATTCTGAGATCCATCTTTTCAGACTGAGGACATTTGAGGCACTCAAACACAACTATTTAAAAAGATTCAAACATTCACTGATGCTCCAGAAGGAAACAAGATGCGTTAAGAGCTGGGGTGTGAAAACTTTTGAACACAATGACGATTTTCCTATTTTGTGTGTCATTTATTAATATATTGTGAATATTAATTTATTAATCATTAGTTGTATATTATAAATAATATAAATACATTTAAATATTTAACTAAAAATAATGACTTACACATTTATGTATGCGATTAATTGCTATTTTAATTATATCATTTATTGTAAAATTGTATCTGTAGATCAATAACGATATTTAAATTAATAAACTATGTATCAAAGCACATAGTTGTCAGATCAATTATAAAATTAGGATTTAAGGTTATTAATTATTAGATTTTATATTTAAAAAAATAATGTTATTATAAAATACGCATGTTTTACTTATTAATATGATCAGTATTAATGATATATTATAAACACAGATATAAATTAGAAAATTAAATTTGTACTAATAATTAAGACACTTATATTAGTATTATTAATTAGATAAATTATATTATTATTTTATTTGATAAAAATGAAATAATAAAGTACACTTCCAGTGTAGATGTTGATTCACGTTGCTTTGGTTGTCGTTCACGCCCGCTGCAATCAGACAGAGTGATCATTGTGATATTTTTTGTACATTTTTTAACTCTTATTGTATTGATATAATGATCATGTGATCATGAGACTGCCGTTTCCATCTCTACCCGCGTTTTTGATCATTTATAAAGCTTTTTTTAATGCACATCTTATTTCTCAGTCACCGTCTGTCAGATTTGGTGCTGATGGGACATCTGTGCCTCCGATGAGCCGTTTTTAAGGTCACCGCGGCCTAAACGTGTGGCGTGGAGCCCGAACTCGCTCTGAGCCACGCAGATGGATGAAGACGCGGCCAGATTGTCTTATTAATCGCGCTTTTTCTTTTGCACGAGAAAGTCTGGAGGCTTCTTGCAGTCACGACTTCATGTGTGACATTTGTGTGTTTGCGAACCTCTAACCTTTAACCTAACCTCACCTAACCACTTCTTTCCACACCTTAACCGTGACTTTGTATCTAGCGGGAACAAAACAAGCTAATTCTGCTGCCCTGATACTAACGAAACACTGACAATCCCCTCCTCGACTCCTAAAATAATCACAAACTACTCTAAATGAGGAATCTTCTGCCTGCTCGTTCACACTCACATGTGCAGCCACGCAAAAATCAACTCCAATTATACAAATTTCATATTTGCTATGTGAATTAATAATTGACTTTAATTATTGTAATGATCAGTTATATCCAAATGTTTATTAATTATTTATTAGTATATAATTTATGCAGTTTATTATTATTATTATTATAGATATTGCAGATTTGAGATTTTGTAAGTAAATATATATATATATTTATTATTATTTAAAATAGTTTTTACTGTATTTACTATAAAAAGGAAATGTTAATATAATAAATCAATAGATAATATAATATAGTCCGTATAAAAACTAGATTAAACCTCTTTTAATTAAAATTCTGTTTATTGTATTTTGTTTGTCATGGCACAGAATTTTTAAATTCTATTTAAATGTATTTTTAATCATTTATATTGTAAATTAATTTTAATTTATCATTTATGAAGGGTAATTATAACTATTATAAATATAGTTTGTTTTTCCTTTGTAGAAAATTAAATAAATTAATGTATAATGTATTTTAATTACATTTGACATATTATTATTTATATAATAAACATATCAAATGTTATATTTAATAACCATTTTAAAATTGTGTATTGAAATATTTATATTATTTATATATTTTTATATTATACTATTTATATATTTTATTTGTATAATTAATATTATTAATTAATAGATTATCATATAGTATAAGTTTTAATACATCTGTTATTATAGAAATACTATCAAATAATAATAAAAAAAATACCTTTAATATTGTGCACATGAATTCAACATTTAAATTTGTATACTTATTTTCTATTATTTATTAATATTTATAGTCAATTTATCAATTAATCAATTTATTCTATTTATAAACAATGAACTGCCTTTCAAGATTGTTATGAAGAAAATAATATTATTATTATTATTATATTTCTTTAGCGTCATTAAACTTTTACAGACTGAATATATAGTTGGTAAGCATATAGGAAGTAGAAATAGTAAAAGAAAGATGAAGAAGAGGCTCCACGTGCGTCCAGCACTGGAAGGTCTTTAAACTTTCCTAAAGTTGTGATGATGATCTTAAACTAAACTAAAACAGCACATGAGGAGAATCATAACCTGGGCTGACATTAACCATCCACTAAACTGATGTGTGTTTCGTTTTGTGTCTTTTTCCAGAGAGTACTCCCATCCGAGGTAAGACATCACTATAAAACACAACTAACCTTAACCTAACACTAACTCCTGACTCCAGACGAGCTCAGACGGGACGGCTGTCCTCCTCCTCCTCTTCTTTCATCCTGTGTCAGTGTGTGTGTGTGTGTGTTTAATGTCAGTGTTGGGAGTCAGACAGGTGTCGGGTTCTTGTGTACCTTCGTCCGAGACATTTGCGCTTGCCACACGATTCACGCTAATGAGGACGCTGGGTAAATGTGACGCTGCTTTCCTTTCAGTCCTGATCTCATCTCCAGCGGTCCGCTCCAATCCCAACTCTGACGATACACAGACGCTAGCAATAGTTGATCAGATTGGCTTTTCTAACTCAGATGTGCGGTTCGGAGGAGATATCAGGACTGATGTTCGGAGGAGTCGCTCCTGATCTAGATCCATGTTCATTTCATTAAATCTGAAGACTGTGTGATGTCTCTAACTCGAGTAAAGTGCTTTTATTCACAGCGAGCAGGTAGGTACACATCAACCATATGATTTACATTCATATACAGGGTAAACAAAGGGTTAACAGCTGCACTTAAACTGTAATAACAATTTTGCACTGCTTTAAATTATGTTGTGAGATATATAATTTTTTTTTTTTTAATTTTGTATGTTTACAGGTGCATAAATTGCTAAAGTTTGTTTACATTAGTTTAAATTAATTTATGTAGTTTGCAATATCATAAACATTGCGATGTTTCACTATTTAATATGAACTACAATATCATTGGATTGTGAGATGGATGGATGGATGGATAGATGGATTGACAGACAGACAGACAGATAGATGGGCGGATGAATAGACGGACGGACGGACGGAAGGACGGATAGATAGACAGATGGACAGATAGATAGATAGACGGACGGACGGACGGATAGATAGATAGATAGACGGACGGACGGATAGACAGATAGACGTACGGACAGACGGATAGATAGATAGACGGATGGACGGACGGATAGATAGATAGACGGATGGACGGATAGATAGATAGACTGACGGACGGATAGATAGATAGACGGATGGACAGATAGATAGACGGACGGACGGACGGATAGATAGATAGACGGATGGATAGATAGATAGACGGATGGATAGATAGATAGACGGATGGACAGATAGATAGATAGACGGACGGACAGACGGATAGATAGATAGGCGGATGGACAGATAGATAGACGGATGGACAGATAGATAGATAGATAGATAGATAGATAGATAGATAGATAGATAGATAGATAGATAGATAGATAGACGGATGGATAGATAGATAGACGGATGGATAGATAGATAGACGGATGGACAGATAGATAGATAGACGGATGGATAGATAGATAGACGGATGGACAGATAGATAGATAGGCGGATGGACAGATAGATAGATAGACGGATGGACAGATAGATAGATAGATAGATAGACGGATGGATAGATAGATAGACGGATGGACAGATAGATAGACGGATGGACAGATAGATAGATAGACGGATGGATAGATAGATAGACGGATGGACAGATAGATAGATAGATAGATAGATAGATAGATAGATAGATAGATAGATAGATAGACGGATGGATAGATAGATAGACGGATGGACAGATAGATAGATAGACGGATGGATAGATAGATAGACGGATGGACAGATAGATAGACGGACGGACAGACGGATAGATAGATAGACGGATGGACAGATAGATAGATAGATAGACGGATGGACAGATAGATAGATAGATAGATAGATAGATAGATAGATAGATAGATAGATAGATAGATAGATAGACAGACAGACGGATGGATGGATGGACAGACAGATAGATGGATGGATGGATGGATAATTTATTATTGGCCACAGCTAGTAAAGTATCCAGCATAAAAGCTCTTTCATAGATTACACACTTCAACAAGAATATTTATAATGCAAAAGCAGCATATGAATCATTTTGCTGCTCGCTAAACTGAACGTGACTTATAACGCAGCATTTGCATAATGGGATTAGTGATCCAGGACAGAGCTCTCGGGCAGCTTCTGCAAACTCAGGCCCAGTCTGGGCTCAATGTGCCGGAGCAGGACAGTTACGCCGCGCTTTCAGGCTCCGAAACCAACCGAAATTACAGCACGCCATCACTGATTGGTTAGCCACTCGGTTGTGTGTTTGCATGCATCACGTAAACATGATCTTAACTCATGCCAGTTTGAGTTTTGACCTGTGCACCTCTAAATGACAGTCAGTGCGGCCCGTACGACGTGTGCTCGCGTCATTGGCGTCTTTATGCGAGTCCTACAGGCTAAAGATGGAAGCTGATAACAATTGCATTACATATCACCCCCGCGATGATGCTCTCACATTTAATGACCTTGGTGTGTGTCAGGACACAAACACACTCGTCCCACAGTCATTGCACACCAGATTTTTAAAGAAAAAGCATTTTTAGCATATTTTTTCACATACTCTTTTTTGCAAATATTTAGAGGTTTATTTTACATAAAATATGAATAAGAAATCTAGGAGAGGGCCAGTTTAGAATAAAAAAAACTCTTTTTGATTTCTACACGTTATATAGCATATGCTTTCAGATTTAGTTTAAACAGTAAATTATAAGTATTTTACTTGATTTCGAGTTAGATAAAAGTCCTTGAAGCAACACTGCATTAGATACTTAGGCTTGTTTTCATAAATTATATCTTGCTTATAAGTATATTAAATGTATAAAAACATTCCTTAATGTTTTACGCAGTGTTATTTCTGAAGTAACTCGTTTTTGGGTATTTTTAGATATTTTAACTTAAACTTTTCTATGCTTTAATAAAATTGTTATTTGGACGTCTTTAATTCAGTTTCAATGGAGATTGTAATAACTTTTGTCGGATTAATAAATAAAAATGTTGAAAAAAGTTTTAGACAATAAACACACGAAACAAGATGAAAGTAGTTGAAGTAACACTGCATAATTTGTTTTATAAATTATATATTGGTTATATGTGTATTAAATCCGAAAACATCCCATTTAAATTTTTAGACAATGCAACTGATAAATTTGTCGAAATACAAATTTGGGGCATTATAGTTATAAAATAAAACGGTTACTTGGGCATATTTAATTCAGTTTTATTTGAGATTGTCTTAACTTTAAGTGGATTGATCGATAAATAAGTCAAGATAAAGAGGAAGTTGCAAAATTAATTGAATTATTTTCATATTGCATTGTGGGATTCAGTATATCATCGATTGTGCTGTGCAAATCTAGCGGTTGATTCCACAAACAACGCCCAGGCATTGCCCACTAATTGAATTACACAAATTGGACTCTAGATGCAGGAAAAAGTGTGTGTGTGTGCTAAAGATGGTTGGTTGAGAGCAGTTACTGAGCCGTCACATGCACACGGCTCTAATAGACAGCTGCATGGTAGCGTGGTCACGGATCACGGCTCCCCTCGACTCCACACCTGGCTGCCAAGCTCCACGCCCCAGCAGAGCTGCCTCCTGACACAGCCTCCGCTTAACAGACAGCCCAGCCTGTTCTCCCTCATGAACCGGGATTGGATGGATGACAAGAGATGACAAGACTTCATCTCCCGAGGTTATCGCTAAACCCTGAACCGGTCACAGGTCAATGGCTATCCCGTGTCCGTCAGTCACAAGAACACGCCAACTCCGGCTGTTCGTGACAAAAACACTTAATGGCCAGTTTAAAGGACACAGGTCATACTGACACTGAAGCAGTGGAGAATTCCCCAAAAATAGCTTTTGGGTTTGCCGGCAGAGCGTAATCAGCAGAAGTCCGACAGTAGGCCTGTAGAGCTTGAGAGATTTCCACAGATTCACAACCACTGTCAATCACCAAGACCTTGTGTGTTGGTTCATTAAATTCTTGTATGATTCTACTAATATGGCTTCAACAACAAACTCCACCAAATTCTAAAAATGTACGCCCCCCCTGGATTTTCCTAATTGTCAGTCAGCTTGCACACACAGAAAAAGCATTTGAATCTGTTAATGTGTTCGTTATTGTTCAGCTTCAGATAATAATTCATTGCTAGAGGGCTCATGTCAGCTAGCTGGTTGTGTCTCGGCACAGATATTCAGAAAATGACTTCCACTTGCCTTTTATCATAAAGGGTATTGTGCGGCGTTATGACTCTTTGAGCGCTAGCGCTGCTGCTAACGGAGGGCTACACCAGCAGCCTCAAAGACACCATGGGCACGATGGATAATGGAAATTCAACATGTAATTATACGTAACAGATAATAATTGAAAACATTCTGGAGCTAAGCAAAAGGGAGCTTTGAGGGAAGAGTGAGGGGATCAAAGACATGTTGTTCAGTTTCCGACATGTTAAATGTAGTCAGGGAATGGTTTTGTTGTTGTTGTTGTTGTTAAATACTCCTCTTGGTTAGTTAGCGAGTGACTGTTTAGCTGAAAAGCACAAAATGGGGCGCACAGCAAGTCTAGGAAAGTAAGAGAGAATGTAGACACCTTAATAAGGTTAATATGCACCAATGAGAAGTAAAGACAAATAAATTGATCGATTTGAGAAAGACTTAAGTAGAAACAGTGTCGTTCCCTCCCTCCCTCCCTGATCTTATCTGAACCCAAGCGGAAACAGGGGGGGGGGGGGGTTACACAGCTGCAAATATGTAATGAAGTCAGTGGGGAATCGTCAATCGGTTGAATAGCAAGCAGGAGTACCCAAAATAGTCCAGTTCAGGCAGGAAGGAGCCCTGAGAAAATTTGCTTGCTTTGGAGCCGCTGGGAATTAATTTGAATTTAATGAATTTGGATATGCTATGTTCCTTGCTAAGATTTTCTCAATGGCATTCCTCAATCATTAGTTAGCTGTTCATAGAAAAGGGCATCACAAGAGTTACAACCCAACGAAAGACGGGGGGGGGGGGGGGGGGGGGATTCAGAGCTCCCCAAGAGCTTGGCACACCACTGTGGCATGGTTTATTTATCAGCCCCTGCTCCAATAACATTAAAATTCCTGCCTGTTTTCTGCAGTCCGACGCTACAGAATTGACGGGAGAAGGAGCTCGCACGCCCTGTGGAGATTTCCACCAGATTTTCCGTCAGCGTCACGTAGCACAGGTTGCACGCGAGCGATTCTCTTTCGGCTGCGCACCTGAGGAGACTTTCGAATGCTCTCCAAGCCCACCTGCTGTCCGCCGGCCGCCCGCTGCGCCAATGTGCACATCAAACGATCCGTGTACCAGCACACACACTTCAGAAACTACCTTCCATATTTGTCTCTCCCTGCCACGCCTCTAAACTCCCTGATCCCATCATGCTGTTGATCTGCCGCGAGCAGGTGTGAGTCATCGACCCAGAAGCCAGAATCTCATCGGCACACAGAATGTTCCACAGGATGCAGACTGTGTGCTTAAACCACAGCGTGTGAGTCCCTGCTGTTGATGTCCCGTCGCCGCATGAGGCAGTAGCCGAAGGTTGACGTCTTCGTTCAACCAGAATGCACGTCTCTTAGGGAGTGTGGACCGCATTGATGCTACATGTCGAAAAGCAGTGGTAGTACTCCAAGACAGATAAAGAAGAGTTGGGGTGGGTAAAGCACAAGTGGTTACAGAAAGGTTCTTGGCTACAGAGGAAAGCTGTTAACATTCCTAGTCAGCCAGTATTACATTTAGGCCTAAATTCTGCCATCTTTGCTTCAAGGGAACTCTGTAGTTGCAAATGCATCCGCAGCAGACTGGAAACCACATGAAAAGCCCTTAAAACAATTTATCACATTTTGTATAATATAATGAAAATGTTGCTTGTCTAAAATGTTTTCAGAGGCAGTCAGAATACCAAGTTTGAACTGGAATGGTAGGGTTTAGTGATTTAGCCTCCGAAAAATGTATCCCTGTTGGTAACAACAGAATTTTGATTTGCAAAAATCATGCTTTTTTATCGACGGATTTTAAAAGTAAGGTGATAAATGCAGTCGTGGCTAACTGAATCCAACCACCTATGTTAAGACCCCTCAAAACAAATTAGCACATATAGTAAAAAATACCTTTTATGAAGTTTGAACTAGGGGGTGGTTTCAATGAGTTAGCCTTAAAAAATTAGCCACTGTTAATAACTACAGAATTTTGGCGGCAAAAAAAAAAACTAAACTAATTGACAGCCCTCAAAAGTACAGGAGGGGGCTATGCTACTCATTGAATCCAAACCCTTTTTCAAATCCTTAAGGCCTGTAACCCTAGTCTTTACAATGAATAAGACTTTTAGCATGTCTTCAGGTTATTCCTGGTGAAGTTGCACCATACGTTTCATTGAATAAGAATTTGTATGCTAAGTGGAGCCTAATATAAACTTCTCAAACTGCATATGTTTCAGCATCGGTGAACCTTGGTTTCAGCCCTGGGGCCTTATATGTAGGAATATCTAGTGTTTATCATGTACGGCCAATAGCCATTCTCAGTCTAGCAGTAGTATCCAGAGTATTACTACAGCTCTTGGGGGACCGACAGGAATAATTCATGCCCTGGGATTCAAGTGTTGTGCTAAGCTTCAGCCCTTAGCAGCACATTTCGACATCACAGCTCACTCTTTACCCTCACCAACCTTCCTCCCATTGGGAACGACAGCGGTTTATCTCCTTCGACTCCACACCCTGATACTTCCCGGCACACTGAATGATGCGATCCAGCACTCCTGCGAACACCACAACATTGCTGCTAGTTCTTTTCCATTTGAGTTTGATGGGATGCATTCAGACATATTTAGATCAGTCTAATGTTTTTTGCCTTGAGTGTGGAACTGCTCAGATTCAACACAGTGAGTTAGCGTTAAAAGCCGAAGTTGGCTTTCCAACAGGAAAGGCCTTTGAGCAATTTATGAGGATACGATGCTGCACCAAACATACAAAATTAAATGGTTTCTGACAGTCTTGTACCTTTCAAACCTCTAATAGTTTGCTGTCTTTTCCCTCTTTCTGTCTTTCATCCCTTTCTTTGGGGGTGTATATTTTTTTTTGCTCTCCCAGGTGCGTTGCAGATAGAAAACACTGAGGAAACCGACCAGGGGAAGTACGAGTGTGTGGCGTCTAACGTAGAAGGCGTCCGATACTCTTCCTCTGCCAACCTGTATGTGCGAGGTAGGGAGAAACCTGGCTGTGGAGCCCATCGAAAACAACCAATTCGAGACGCACGACTGGTCACATGACCTGTTGTATTTAAACTAATAGGAGTCTTTACACTTAAGCACATATTGCAGTAACAAAATAGGCACAATTTCGAAACTTAATGGGTAGTTTTCTGTCTTCTTTTTGACGTGAGGAAAGTTGGGTCGTACAGGTATGATGTCTAATCAAATTTTCAGGTTGAAGAGGATGATGGTAAGTCTTGATTTTGATTGGCCAATGTTCTAAACCAATCAAAATGCTAATCTTATTTCATCCACAAAGGTAAAAAGGTAAATGATGCGAGGTGAACAATATGCATGTTGCTAATCACAAGTGTATACATTAAAAATGTAACATGCTAACAAGTAATTGCTAAATCTAAATAATTAACAGTCTGTCTTGGTTTAATGGTTATTAATATAATGAACTATCTGAGACTGTTTTAAGGCAGTGCATTAGCACAGACGACTCTTGGTGCTAACCTTAAGAGGAGTTGAATCTCCAGGTTGATGACTTTAATAAATCGAGGCAGATGCATTTTGCGCATGTATTATTTAATGCATATTAAAAAAGACAGCGCGTGTGATGGGTTTCACCCGCTGTGTACCAAGTAACTTTGTTCTGGATAAATTATTCACTGGCCATTATAAAATGGGTCAGAGAGTTGTCTTTTCATTATTATAGTTATTATTGTTCTCCCACTTGAAAAGATGCAGACGCTTCATCTCAAAACGACGGATACATTTTCAACGAAAATTCGGTCTTTTCCTCATGTCGACCCAAGCCTGTCTGAATTTCTTTCTTCATTAGAATACAAATGATGATATTTCAGCATTAGATTTTATTTGCTTTCATTGAATGGACAAAAAATATCTTCTTTTGTGTTCTACAGAAGAAAAAATAAAAGTTTGGATCGACATTAGAGTCAATTATTAAATGCATAGTTGCGGCTATAAAAAAAACGATATTTTATCGTGATTAGCATAAATGATAAATGATTGACTATTGGTGTGTTCTATTAGTTATCACCTGTTTATTAAAGAAACAAGCCACAAGAGGCCTTACTTTTGGGCTTATTATACCTTATGTCATCTCTTAACCATGGTAAATTCAGAGTAAAACTATGACTTTATGTGGATTATTGCTATTTTACTCTGTTTTGAAATATTTTAGTCATTCAGTTTTTTATAAGACCTTAAACAGTGTTGGATGTGCAGTAACATTTGATCTGATATCTAGTGACATTTCAGTAATTGGCCGACTGGAGATTTCCGAAATCCATTCAAAGTACCGCAACGATAATTAATTCAACATAGGTATGCTAATTTCTCACTGATTATGCGCATACTGCATTAAGACAGTATCCCGTCTCCTTTTGTTTTCAAAGCTTGGTAATTGAGTACAATCAAATGTTTTCTGTTCTTGAGTTAACAGCACTTGAAATTAGCAGCTACGATGAAGGAAACAACCCGCCCATTTATACGACCAAAACTGCATTTACGTGTCGCATAATATCACAATGCTTTTAGAATCGGTTGTTTCGATTGTAGCTGCTAACTTTAATGCTAATTATCTGTTTTTTTATTTGAATGGTCGATTTGATTTGGTTTGAACTTAGGGTTGTTTCATTGATTTCTGTTTTTGTCTTTGTTTCTGTAATTAAAGCCGCAGAGGCAGTTCTTCAGGTGGCTTAAGACCTTGTAATTTTACATTGTTATAGCATGCTTGAATTGACTTCAGTTGGCGAACGCAACCACTGGAGTAAATCAAACTGTGTGGGTCAAAGCAGGTTAACGCGGCAGACATGTCGCGTGTCACGCAAGAAATAATCAGGCGACATCAGTCAGAGAAATGTAGCAGCTAAAAGCCTTGAGGTGGCCTTTTTTACTCTCTCTGTGTTTCCCCTATTTTTCTCTTCTCCTCATGTCATTGTGTTCTGCATCAACCCCTTTACATCCCTCAGAGCTTCGAGAAGGTTGGTGTGTTTTTTCTTTTTTCACTTTTTTTAACCCACATTAAAAACGCAAAATCAACATGTATTAAACCTTACCCTTGACTGATCTATTGGAAGGATCATTGGCAGTTTCATAATTAAAAATTGAGCTACTAAATAAATTCTGAAATATTTTATTTAATTGCATAAACTAGTAGTAACTGACCCGTTAATTTGGGTTCGTTTTCCTTTTTACGTTTAAGTTTGCATTGTGGGGCCTTTTCTCGTTTGCATCTTTCAGTATTGCTTTTGCCCAAAGAAAATGCTTATGCTGTCATGGAAATGTTGCATTTGAAAGTAAACCACTGATGCATGATGGGAGAATGTAACTGCGCTTGCATGCCTCGAGACGCAACTCCTTTGGCTGTCGTGCTTTGTTGCATTCCTGTGTTTTCATGAGGTTTATTATTTTCTTTGTTTTTGTCCAAAACAGCAGTTTGAGCCTTTGTTGGCGACTCATTTAGTCCGTTCCTTGTGTTGTGGTGTTGATGTGCACCCTTAGTTTTCTTCTTTCTGTTCTAGTTTCTGGTCTGTTAGATGTGGTTTGTGTTTGTGTCGTCTCTTGTAGGCTGTTTCTACAGACAGTTTTCCTACCATCTTCTCAATTACAAAGCCGTTCTTGCACACAAAAGCTTGCAAATTCACTTCTTCTAATTAGTTTTTTGTGCCACATGGATCATTGGCAGATATAATGATCTCTGTACTTCACGCGGCCCCCCAACCCCACCAGAAAACAGGCTTTATTTCACAGATGCAAAAAGCTAGCAATATTTCCTTGTGATGACTGACTGCCTCTTGCCCTTTCGCAGTCCGCAGGCTCAATCAAATCAGGATTTATCCTGTCCTCGTTGCCAGCGTACATCTCAAGCACTCCTTACATCACCACAATGTGCCGTATTAAAACCCCCAAATTGGACCAGAACAAAAAGCTTGTGCTTTGTTTGTGAGTCTCTCGATGCTAATCCTTTGCTAATGCAGCTGATTGTAGTAATTGCACGCCTGTTTCATATGCATATCGAAGTCCCATCTGCCTTTGGCTTGTAGGTAATTTAGCTTTACCTGTTGGTTGCAAAAACTAATGCAATATATATATAACTCATTTTTACATTTACATTTTTTAATCATAAAACATAAAAAATTTGATTAGATTTATGTTTAACTGCAAAAGACAATTTTCCACAAAAAAAAACAATGTAAAACAAATAAAAAATAAAATAATAAGTAAACAAATAAACATAAAAAGTATAATTAGTGTACAACATTTTGTGTGTCAAGTCAGTTTTAATAATTTTTATATTTTACCTACACATATGGTCACATGTGTTGCAGATAGGATTAAATATCTCGTCATCAAATACTGTTAACATCTTTGTAAAAAAAAAACATTTTTGTAGCTATACAATGATGAATAATGCGGAAAGCTTGCATTTAGTCAGACAAGTTTGTCCAATCGTGCGGATGGCTAACTCTCGACTGATATCTCATCGCTCTCCCCAGTGTAGTGATGTTTCAGATGGCCGTTTGTCTGTCCGTCAGGGATAATGATATGGAACAGGAGCCTCTGCTTCACTTGGCTAATGCTAACGTGTTGCCGGCTATCTTGAGATGTCTTAGACTAAATGGCTCTCTGAATAATTCAGTTTTTACAGACACTGTGTTGTTGGGAGGAGCGAGACGCCACATGAATTGAGGGTATAAATAATGAAGTGTGCTTTGCCGCTACTCTGTCTCTCAGGGTCTGGCATTTATTGACAGAGCTTTATTTTTCATATCCGGCTGTTCCCACTGTGATATCTGTGCCCCTTTTACCCTGATAGCTGTTTACTGCTGCCTAGCCTGTAGATAGTGTAACAGAATGAACATCTTAGCTTTCCCTAGCTGCTCGTTAATCGGACTGAACAGTTAGCAAAAACAAAAATACATTTTAAATATTAAAGAAATGTTGTAGCAGTGCTAGCGGCTAACGTGCTTTAGCTTGAAAATGAGACTAGCAAAACATTTTCTGTAGAAATGTTTCATTTTCACTGTGAATATTCACAAGTTAGAGTGTGTTAGTCATTAGCAAAACTGATCAGAATTGCTTGTTTTGAAACAACTTAACATTTTTCTTAAAAAAAAAAAAAAAGTGGCTAGCCACTCACAATTCTCTCAATTTTTTTTGACTAGGTCTTCTTGTTAGCTGTCTACCTCGGGCGTGGAAGTTAATTGCCTCTGTATGGCAAAATCCCCCTCTGAGCCTAGACTTATCTAGTTTTCTTCTTTTTAGCTCTGATTTAATAACCAAAATTATGATTCTTCTTGTTACAACGAAGTCTCTAATCTTTCATTCTTGCCGCCTGACAGTGAAGCTCTCAACTGTTCTTCCATTCAACTCCACATAATGCCAAAATGTTAAGGATTCAAGATCCCAGAATGTTTCCAAAGCATTATTAATAGTAATTAGTCCCCAAGACAAGGAAAGCGAGACCTCACAGATACACTCCGAGATGCTGGAAGACTGAGCTGTACAAAATGCCATGTTAAATGCTGTGAGGATGTTTGGTGCATGCGCACGTAGATGCATGTGAACCCCACTGCTACCACTTTGGGTTGTGTTTTATGTCCTTGCATGCTGTTTTGGTGTACAAATAGAAATGCAAGCTAGATCACACCCTCTACTTGTCAGAACAAAGGCAAGTCCATCTAACTTTGATCCAAAAGTGTCGTAAAGGGGTAGGTTTTTTGCCAAATCTAAAATGCAGTTCAGCCTCAGATTTTCACTAAATGCTATTCATGCATTGACCAGACAATCAGGAGGTAGTGTTTTACAAATGCTCCATTTTTCATTATTAGAACTAGTCCGGACCCCAACTGAGGCTGCTTTGCATTGCAGCAGCAGAGGTGTGTGTGTTAATAATACAGGGAACCCCTGTTGTCTGCATACAAATGGTATCTCTACTTTCAAGCGAAAGGGATTATTGCAGGTTTTGGACTTCAAACAGGGTGTAATCTCAGCTTCAAGGTGACATTAAAGGCTGCACTTTATTTTGGCTTTCCTTCCTACCTTCATTTTGGGGCTGGACAGACTGTCTCACCAAAATGGCCATGATTGTCCACCTTCGAGGAGTGAGGCACTCTTTGGCCTTTTTATTTTGTCTTTCTCTGTCCATTTTAAGACCTCTTGAGTTGTCTATCTCTCCACATTGGGCTTGAAATGGGATTTCGTCTCTGGACCTCAAAGAGATTTCTCTCGGCCTGCTGGGCTCCTGGTCATAGTGAATGAGGGGCATGTCCATCCAATTGGACTGTTCTATATTCCTCTGAATATCACAGCAGAGAGCACCATCGCACATCAAACGTCAGGATTTGAGCTATAGGGCCATGTGTCAGGACTAAGATAAAGCCCAGAATGGATTCATGCAGTTGCATTTCAAAGGCAGATGCATCGATAGCGGGTAGCCATAAATGTGGACATGCATCCGAGAAACATTAGACCTGCTTATCATTCCCCCTTTTGCCGCAGTTTATTTGTGCACGATGCTTTGTTGCCTGTGACTTTGAAGTTGCCAGGCTCCTCACAGTCTTTTCAGATGGTTGTCCCATTTCGAAAATGACCCGATTGAGTCTGAATTTTGATTATAATCGGGAACGTTCAAGTTCAGATTGAGCATGCAACAATAGGATGAATGATTCACGAGGTGAAAGGCAACTACCTTAGCAATTGGTCAAACCAAATTTGAACATAGGAAAACGAACATCCGTTTTTAGCCTCTTGCAGACTTGATTAAAGAATGGCCAAATGTTGCATCACCCATTTTCAGGCCCACACGCAAAATGTGCCAGCAGAACTCAAATATATAATGTGTATTTATTTAATAAATTGGATTATTTAACATATTTAACACATTTTACCATATTTATTTCTGTAAAATAAGTTCCGGAAATGCAGAAGCATTGGCAAATTACGTCTGGGCCTTTCCATCATTAATCTAGACCAGAAGAATCACACTCGTCTTGTCATTGTCACGTTGCACTGTGTTCTGTCATTGTTAAAACACACCTGCACTGTGATTATCTCTGTGTGCTGTGTCAAAGTCACCAATTTCCGACATTTCAGTTGTGTGGATTCCTTAAAATGTTGCACTTGGGGAGGGTTGCATGCCTCAAATATGTGTTGACTGTAGCTGTAGGCCTTTGTGATAGTTTGACACCATTCCTGCAATCATAGTCATGCATGCACATTGTGATTTCTGGGCTGCCCTTTCACTTTTGTTGAACATTTGTTCAGTATGCATTTATATGGGGGGTGGTCGTTTCAGCGTCATTGTTTATTTGAATGTTGTTTTTGTTTTCTAAAAAAATCAAGAAGTATTTTTCCATAATTAAAGGAGTGATCCAGGTTCAGTGCAAATGGAGCTCTATTGCACTTGTGGCGTAATGTTGATTACCACAGAAAATAAACATTTTAGCCACGCTTCTAATTTTTTTATAAAAAAAATGTTTTTTTTTTTCATTTTTTTATGGAAGTCATCATTATATCTCCACATGCTATGGATAGAGCTTGACTTCAGATCAACCTGGAAATTTCCTAGATATAAAATGCTAACTTTTTAATTTAAATTAGTTTTAAAAATCAGTATCAAAATAGATAAATGTATTAACATGTGTTAAAAATATTATAAGTATTATACTTTTATAAACTAATGACAAAGTTAACTTGATCTTGTTTTAGATTGAGTTATAATGTGATTTTCACTCACTGGACACCAACCGAGGTCATCCATCACACTGACTCTCTGAAACTGAATATATTCATCTTTAATTATTGCTGTAAGATATAGATACAGAATTTACAGTGTAAAGCTAGAGCCTGTTGTCTTGACTATAACAGTTTTCTAAATTGAATAGTACTTGGTAATGTTTATTTTCAAAAGGCAACTTTCAAGCTAGATTTAAACCCACTGAACTTTCGATGGCGTTTACTTGCAAATTCAAGATTTAAAGCTCTTTGGCTGCTGTTGTCCGAGGCGATGGTGAGAGGTTATTCCTGTATTCCAAGCCCATTGTGTGAGAAGTCAAACCAACATGCTTTTACTCCATTTGGCCCAGGATTACAGTCTCCTCTTTGCCTCAATCCCCACCTCTCACTCGTGTGATTTCCCTTCTGTCTCTGTCCCACTTGTACGTCCACCAATTTGTCCTTCCAGTCTGTCCGGCCCCCGTCTGCTGTCTTGCAGCCTCGGTCTTGTTCTGCCTTGCGGCCCGTCTCTACCAGTTGTTCCTGTCCTCGTTTTGTCTATATGGAGTTGTAAAAAAATTAATTTGAATTAGTTTATTTTTCTTTCTTTCTGAGCTAGCCCCAGCACCCATTGCTGTCCCTCTGTCTTTCCTTTATCCTCTTGCAAAATGTAAATGAGGCATGACCCCCTCACCACCCACCAACGCCATCTTAGGACACACCTAGCACCACACTACTTCCTGTTTCATTGTCATTTAAGCCAGTTGCCTGGATGATTCTTTGAGGGAAACTATCTATAAAGTTTGGCACAATTAAAAATGTTACATTTAACAAGTAGCACGTCTTTAACCTGAATGCTATTGCTTTATTTCTAGTAACATCTGTATTATAATTGTAAGTCTATTCCAAAACCTTGTAGGATAACTAACTAGATGTATAAACATACACCTAACACCCAGTGTTTTATAAGCTCTTTATGAAGATATCATATATTTTGGCTAAGTGATAAGAATTTAATGCATCCTTTTGGTGAAGGGTCAAAGAATCCACCAAAAGTTCAAAAGTGGGAAGTTTATGGAATAATACCATTCAAGATGTTTTAGTCTAATTAAGATAGTGATGCTTTACCCAATATTTGCATCAGAACTAGAAAAAGTTGTGAAATATTTGTGTATTTAGACATTTCCCTTAGAAGGTAACTGCCTAGCCAGCTTTTGGAACAGAGTCTGTATTTTAGAGTCATTTAAGTTTCCATTTTTTCTTGAAAAGACTTTTCAACAACTCATGTCAAAATAGCAAGGTTACCAAGAATGAACATGCCAGACAGGCTATGAAAAAAGCTCAACCTGGCCAACTCCATCTCTGCCATAACTCATATCCAACCCTTTCCCCCAACAGATCCTTCATCTTTTCTCTCGTGTGTAGGTTTGGCATCTCAGTAGTTGAGGTGCATCGCTGTTATCATCGTAGCCTAGCATCTGTATCAGTCATGTGACCTCATTTAGTCAATTTTCTTTTTGTTTTTTGATGTGTATGATAGTTACTAGAGTTGAACTGAAAGCCACTTATTGACTGAATCCAGAATTTCCACAATAAATTTTGTTACGTCTAGCCAGGACTGCAATGTGACAATACGATCCTGTCACATTACGTCATATTGGCTGGAGACGATAAAAAGCCTTTCTCTGCATTGAAGTGGGTTCCCCTCCCCCTGCCTCGTTCCTTTTCCCAACCCTTCCCTTTCTTGCTCTTTTGCACTTTCTATTCTCTTATATCTCCTTTATTTCCTCTCCAGTTGTCTTTTGTCCGGGCATGCTAGCGACCCTCCAGTTATATTCCTCAATGCATTTGATCTCAAATTCTTCTCTCTGGTTTTATTGTTCCCATTTACTCTTTGGTTGACCTCTACCTATTTCTGCATGATGTCTGTGAAAATGACAGCTGCATCTATCAATGGAAGCGTGTCAGATCTTTAAAAGGCTTTGTCAAGTTGATCTATTCTCAACCACAAAAATCTGATTAAGGTTTCTCATCTTTAGTCTCTCTTGGAGGGACTCAACATTACTAGTGCATGTATGTACAGATATGTACGTACAGTTTTTTATATGTAAGGTTTAAAAAGAAAAAAAACGTTCTTTACGCCATTCTGTACTCTTAGAGTATTTTCTGTTCACACTGTAAACCTTTTCTGCTTTTTAACAATAATGCATGCTTTTCATTTACTTTACGGTAGTTAAAAGCCACATAGAAATCAAATTTTAAAGATGAGAAACTCATAATAGATTTTTGTGCAATTAATTGTGCTGTGATGGGTCAAATATTGGTCAATGGAACCTTGTTGCTATGAACTTGTTTCTGTAATGTCAATCTTTATTGTTGGTGAAGAAGTTCGGTTAATTTAGTTACTTTATCATTATTTTAATTTTTATAAATCCAAATGTTTGTGAAGTTTTAGTCTGTTGTTTTTAATAATTTGCTGTCCTCTCTTTAGACAACATAATGTAAGTTCTAAAGAAAGGCTCATTTTCATCTGCGTGTCGTTACCTTTCTCTTTTTCTTGTCGCCAATTCCTCCGCCCTTTGCAGTTCGTCGCGTGCCCCCACGTTTCTCCATCCTGCCTCCCACCGCGCAAGAGATCATGCCAGGGGGTAGTGTTAACATCACTTGCGTCGCCGTTGGCTCGCCCATGCCTTACGTCAAGTGGATGCTTAACTCTGAGGACCTGACTCCCGAGGATGAGATGCCAGTGGGCAGGAACGTTCTGGAGTTAAACTCTGTCCGTGAATCGGCCAACTATACGTGCGTGGCCATGAGCAGCCTGGGCATCATCGAGGCTAATTCCCAAATCATTGTCAAATGTAAGAATCTACGGACTTCTACAAGGTCACTCAAAGGTCCTCTGGTCAAAAGATATTAAAGATAAGCCAAAGCAAGTATTTCAAATGATGTCTAGTCCCAGTATTGAATGTTTACATCTATGTTATTTTCTTATCCTGCCCTGCAGCCTTGCCGAAACCTCCAGGTACTCCTGTTGTAACCGAAACTACCGCCACAAGTATCACCATCACCTGGGACAGTGGCAACCCTGAGCCCGTCTCCCATTACATCATCCAGTATCGCGCCAAATCTCCCGAGAGCAAGTTTGAGACCGTGGACTCCATCACCACCACTCGCTACAGCATTGGAGGACTTTCTCCGAACACTGATTACGAGATTCGGGTGTCCGCCTACAACACCATTGGCCAAGGCCCACCCAGTGAACCCGTTGAAGCTAGGACTGGGGAGCAAGCTCCCGCTAGCCCACCACGCAATATCCAAGCCCGTATCATCTCCCAGAACACCATGATGGTACGCTGGGATGAACCCGAGGAGCCCAATGGACAGATAAAGGGTTATCGGGTCTACTACACCATGGATCCATCTCAGCCCATGAACATGTGGCACATCCATAATGTACAGGACAGCGTGATCACCACCATTCAGAGTCTGGTGGCCACTGAGACCTACACCATCAGAGTGCTGGCCTTCACGTCCGTAGGAGACGGACCTTTCTCGGATCCCATTCACGTCAAAGTTCTTCAAGGAGGTTAGTTTGTCCATTGAGTGTTTATTTTCTGTGTTGGGTGAGCAAAAGATGTAGCATGGTGAGTGTCGCGATTGAAGTATACTTGTTGCTTATATTGCTAATCGGGTGATCTTATAATGCAGCAAATTGAATTTAGAGATTGATAAAGTCAGTTTTCAGTTTTCGGTGGGCTAACAATGTAGCCAAGTTAGCTTGGTGATTGAAAAATGTATTTTCATGTTTGGTGCGCTAATGATGCAGCAAAGTAAGTTTCGTAATTGGAAATGTACATTGTTTGTATTAGTTGAGCTAATGACGTAGCAAGGTGAGGTCTAACAACTGAAAACAATGTCTGTTGCTAAAATTCGGTGAACTAATAGTGTAGCAAATTGAATTTCGCGATTGAAAATGACTGTTGTGTTTGGTTGGCTCAAGATGTAGCAAGGTGAGTTTAGCTATTGAAAAAAAACAGTTTTCAGTGTTTGTGAGCTAACGTTGTAGCAAAATGAGTTTTGCAATTGTAAAAGTACATTGTTGGTATTGGGGGAGCTAACGGTGTAGCAAAGTGAGTTTAGAAATTGAAAAATGTCTGTTTTCAGTGTTCCATAGGCTAAAGACGTAGGAAACTGAGTCTCTGTTGTCAGTCTTGAATTAACTAAATATGTAGCTAAAAATAGTTTCAACATTTGGAAATGTCCATTTTTATTGTTGTGAAGTCAAAAACAACAGGTTAGCGATTGGCTATGTTTGTTTTCAAAGTTTGCAAGATTAGTAAACGTCATTATAAATGAATTTTGTACCCAGTCTCACTAAAATGTAAGGGGTTATTGTTCTAACTCAGTTGCCACTGGGCAAATGTTTGCACCACATTCACTACATATACAGTTGTAAATCTCTTTGTTTATTTAGTCTCATGTCTATTAAATTATCAACACTGGCTCCATTTGTAGTCCCTGGACAGCCGACCAACTTCCAGGTTGGTGAGGTGTCAGACACGAGTGTTGAGCTAACATGGGAACCGGCCTTCGAGAAAGAGGGGATCATCAGTTACGAACTGCATTACAGAGAGGGCAGGCAAGAATCCCAGGTGCCTTCTTCACAGATCTTCTCAGATATCTTATCAGGACCACTTTTGTACATGTCATTAGCAGTAACGTTATTATTTTCGGCCAAACAGGTAAAGAAAACATTCGGCCCAACCTCTTCCTATGTGGTGGAGGGTCTACGTGCAAATACAGAGTACTTCTTCTCTCTGGCTGCCGTCTCCAATAAAGGCATTGGAGCCTTCACCAACGAAATATCCCAAAGGACGTCCCAAGCCAGTATGTAGTCCATTTCCTTTCCTAGGGACGTGAATGAAGGGTTGGGGGGGTCTAATATTGTATTTTGATTAAGAAATGCCAAGACTTAATGGCTATTTTGAGGTTTCGATGGGGTCGGGATACAACACCACATTGATGAAAGGGCCACTGTAACCTTCACCCTCGTTTTCCAATCCAAGGATATTGTTTATCGACTCCAGAAATGTCAAAAGTAAATGATAATGGTGTGTTTGTGTGTGCATCAGACTGGATGCTTGTCTGGTCCCTGGTTTTTGACAGGTGTTCTTCTTCAGGTTTTCTGGCAGTGGTTCTCATGTCTTTGTTTATGCATCTGAATGACACAAAACAGCATCACTTTTGAGCCAGAAGTGAGTTTTGTTTCATGCAAACTGCAAAGGTGATGTTGTTTTGATGAGAATTTTTCAAAATGAGTTGGCAAAGCTTTACGCTCTTGAATAATTCCTTTCTGTGCGTGTTGACGAATTGTTTTAAAAAGAAGATAAGAACGAGCAGAACAAATTGTTTGTAAAAACTTTCTTATGTAAATCACTGCTTAACACTTCAATGCGTCAGTTTATGTAAGAACACATACTTTGATGTTTTAAACATAATATCTTTTTTTTTTAGGAGTATAAAGGTTAAAGCCCAAACTTTTCAATGGCCTGTGTTGTGTAGTTTAATGGATTCCTTGCCCTTCAGCGGGATGGTTTCACACACACACTTTTTTTTTCTTCTTTGTTTGGTTTTTCTTTCATCTGGGTCTCTCTATGTCACAGTTATGTACTTCAGAGATTTCCTACATGTGAAACAAACAAATCAATGTGGGTTGATTGATCTGCGGTGAGCGTGCCGTTTGGCTCCCCTGCGCGCTCCCTTCTTTCTTCTGTGTTCGTATTTCTTTTTCATGTGTCAACAGCAAATGTACTTTATTTCCTCCCATGCGATTGAGGCACACAACATATTATTGACTCTGGGGTCTGCCATGGCTTTCCAGCACATCTAGTCCCTCACTGTGTATTACTGAAAGCAGCGCAGTCAGTGTCCTGCAGGTAGTCAGCATTTACACTGGGAGACCGGCTGAATTATTCAAGCCTCCGGCCTAAAAATACACCCTTGCTGAGTCGCATCATGATTCGGTGCATGAAATCATCTGAGCTTGTAGGAAACCTTGCAGCTGGCATGTGCCCTGTGTTAAAAAAAAATTGCTGTTACTTGTATTCAGCTCAGAAGTCTGAGAGCATGAGTGAAAATGCATCTATTTTGCAAAGGTTTTCCTTACAAAGCATAGTAATTTGTGAGTGAAGCTGAACTGGCACCAAACATCCTGGATTTTCATTGCGGTCTCATTCTTTTATACCAATCTAAGATACATTTCAGTTCAGAGTAATTGAAATTATAATTGTTCTTTTATTTTTATTTTTATTGAGCACAGACCACTTTCAGAATGAATTAATAATGGGTGACAAATGCACTTGTGAATGTGGCATTTCCACCATTCTGCATGATTATAGCTAACTCCCATCCCAGATCAACAAAGAAAAAAATGATGTGCACCTTCAGAATGATTCCTATAATTGAGCTTAGATTATTTTTTAATGTAAAGGTTAAAAACTAAATTTGATGTCAATATGAAATGGCATTCAAAATCCATTTTACTTTTGTTATCTGACGTATGGGATATTGGAGAAGACATTTTGGTAACACTTTAGAATAAGGTTCCATTAGTTAATGTTAGTTAATGTGTTAATTAACATGAACAAACAATGAATAATACATTTATTACTGTATTTATTCATCTTCGTTAATGTTAGTTAATGAAAATACAGTTATTCATTGTTAGTTCATGGTAATTCACAGTGCATTAACTAATGTTAACAAGCACAACTTTTGATTTAAATAATGCATTAGTAAATGTTGAAATTAACATCAACTAAGACTTATAAATGCTGTAGAAGGATTGTTCTTGCTTAGTTCATGTTAACGAAAGTAGTTAACTAACATTTACTAATGGAACCTTATTCTAAAGTGTTACCGACATTTTTTTAAAATCAGGAACTGATTGAAAAATTGGAATTAAAGAAAAGCCTTGGAGGCAGAGCAACTTATTACATTTTGATGAAAGATTACAAATATAAACTTTGTATTTCTTTGTAACTTTGCAAAAAATAATGTATTTTGTTTTCATGTCGACGTTAGATGCTCCTTTTGGTTAATTGTTTATTTTAAAAGATTTGATTCTTCAGATACACTTTCAGTGTGTGGAAGATGCCACAAAGAAATGGAAGCAGATGTGGACCATTTTAACTCATCTTTAACTCAACTCTACCTGTGTGGCTTGTTGGTGCAGAATGGGTGGGGTGGGATGGGGATGGTTGAGTGAGTGCTGGGATGCAATAAACCTGCTGCATTGACACACATTGTAAAAAGAGAGAGAGCAGTGAATGCATGTATTTCTCCCATTACCCCCGGGGGGCGCTCTGTTAATGCATCCTTTGACCTCTGGCATGTTGTACGCTGTGTGTGTCCCCTTCTGTTCCATCTTTATATGTCTGTCCCACTGTTGGTGTCTTTATATATTGTATTCTGGAGCAATGCGGTGCACTTTCTACCTCCCTTTTGTTTTCTAGCTCTTCTGTTTCACTATGTCTCCTGAAATGAAACTAACGCTCACCTGCTCTGGCTTGACATCACCTGGTTTAAATTTATTTTTTGTTCATTACACAGGTTTTCGACTTTATTTCATTTTGGTTTGGTTTTACTCTAACATACTTGAGGAAACAGCTTATTATTGTGGTTAAGTTTAACGTGACAAGCTCGACATGCAGCAGCGCTTAGCATTGCCAATGCAAATCCATTAAACTAAAGTTGAGAGTAAGTATCCCGGTGGGACAGCCGTAGGCCTTTTCCTCAAGTTACGGGATTTAACTTTGTCCCGCAGGATCTCACAGAGATGGGAGACGTGGTTCACTACATCTGCCAACATCTTCCCTTGAGCATAAACTAAAGTAGTGCAGATTTACCCATAACAAGGTCAGGGAGGCGACAAGCTTGGACAGTTAGAAGCAATTTAGCACAAACTCCCCTCAACCTAACATATAAACAAACATTACAGTGTGGTTTCCCAAGAGGTAAGTGACCGTCGTTCAGAGGAAAGCCCAGTCTGCCACCTCTCGTTTC
Source organism: Carassius auratus (assembly GCF_003368295.1). Classification (NCBI taxonomy): domain Eukaryota; kingdom Metazoa; phylum Chordata; class Actinopteri; order Cypriniformes; family Cyprinidae; genus Carassius; species Carassius auratus. Next base: position 630,455 of record NC_039289.1, read on the forward strand.
AGCAGTTGGCCACATAACCAATTTGACAGTGCGTATTTGTAGGCGTACATTGACCTTGGGGTGTAGAACTGTCACATACACTTGCAGAATTGGTTCAGATCCATTCACAACTTTGCGCAAGCTAGAAAGAGTGCCATCGTCTTCACAGAGAGATGTTCAAACACTTATTGGCCAGTTCAACTCCAGGATTCCCTCTTTGTAGATCTATACTGAACTACACCAAGTGGCAGACTGGACTTCCTCATGAAGGCGTGAAAGGAAAGTCTATTGTGTTTGTAGTCTTTTTGGTACAGGACTGCTCAGTTGTCACCCAGTCAGGTCACTGTTGGTGGTTCAGCCCACAGTTACGAACCAAAGCCCCTGCAATTGTCTGGCAGAGAGTACTCACCTCACCCTCCATATCCCCCAACTTGTTGTCAACATTGGGGGATGTGTCCAAACTCTTGAGGGTTAGTGGAGATAGACACTCCTACCTTGACCAAGTAGGTGCAAGAGGGAAATGTGGTTAACAGTCAATTGCTATTGAGTGATGCTCAGGTTTCAGACATGGTCATAGAGGGTCCACAGTCTGGGGGCAAGGGTTACCGCACTGGTCTTTATCTCGGGTTTAGTGCAAGACCATCTTGGAGGTCCACAAGTAGATTCCAATCAGTTCCATCAATTGTTCCAATTGTGCGAAACCTTTTTAGCCAAACAAAACTGTAATAGCATTTGTTTTTTTTACTTTCTTCAAAGTAGCGTCACAATTTGTACCTGTATTACGTCATTATGTTAACAGTTAACATCTTTCGATATTGGTTTTGAGGTAGAACTCTTTATTTTGAAGAGGGATTTCACTTGGAGGTCCACAAGTCTACATATAGATTGAGTCCAATCGATCGTTTGATCATGAGCATAAACCTTCAGGTAGTTCTGCAACTCTCAGATACTAAACTTTCCTCCCGCACTCAAACCAAGTCCATTTATGAGAACTGAATGCAAATATTCTTCAAGAGAGTGACACCTGTAATGAAAGCTGGCTGGTGATGGGACAAATCTGTTAACCATTTCTCAAACGAAAGCACAGCTGGGCTGCAGATGGGTTGAATTGGAGTGGATTATATAACTTGGGTATGAATGGTTGGATGTTAGTGAGGTGCTAGCACCCTGATCTCAATCTTGTGGACCCTCAGGCTAGTGCAAACAGTGAATAGTGCAGACTGATGAAAGCACAGGGAAAGCTCTCTCCCTCCAACCAAAAACCAAAATAAATAAATCCAGACTTCAGTGTTATTGGACTAAACTAAATTAACATAAAGTGTTTGATCTGGGCTGTATTGGGTGAGCTCAGCAGTAGAAGGAGAGGGCCGAACCCAACCGACTCTGGGGAAATATAGTCTCCCTCGAATCGGGTGCTTGTGGTAAGAAAGTCTTTAAAAGTTAGTGTTTGAAGAAGTCAGGTACGTATAATGTACAGGAAAATGTTTTTGTGTTTTTGGTTTGGTTTTTGCTGTTTTTAATGGTCTTCTTTTCTGTTTAAAGCTTGGTGGCTTTCCATGATTCTTCTGAGTTGAAATTTTTGGTCCTAACAGTTTCTTTCCAGCCATTGTTTTGCAGAGAGTTTTTCCTAATTTTTCCATAATCCGTTTTGAATGACTTTGTTTTGCTTTCCAATGACGGTGCTCATCCATTTGAATTTCAGTCACAAATATGTTTTATCCCCATCTGTCCGTTTCCCCCTCATTCATTTGTGTTAGTAATGGCTTCAGGGATAAGCACGACAGAGTAACTTTTAATTCTTGATTTTACAGTGAAGATAAATATTTTACGGCCCTTTAAACGGTATAATGCATTCCTATGCGCAAGCATTTAGTAAGCAGACACTCTGTGCATTTTAAACGAGACTTTTATATTGATTTAGAATGGCACAGAAGTTGTAATTTCTGACATGTGCAAGGGGAAGTACCTGACAAAGACGCCCCGAAATACTGCAATGAATGGCCTTCATTCAAATGCAAATAATGTGATCTATTTTCCCCTCGTGGTGGAAATATATCCTGAGAGCCCAGGGTATTTACTGTGAAAGATGGGTTAAATCGTTGGCTCGCTTACAGACGGTTATAGCTGGCTAAACTGTTGTATCTTACGCCCAACATCTGTGGTGTTACTTCTAGATCTGTGACACAGAAATCAAGCCAAAGTTAAACCTTCATACTTCATATTAATGTATGCATGCCAAACACCCCAAACCCATTCAAAACCAAGCTCTTCCGTTTGCATTTGGTTGTTTTTTTGTTTTGTTTCAGTACGTCTCTGCTTGTTTGTTTTTTTTTTTCAGTTGTTTTTTCCCTTTTATCATTTTCTTTTTCTCTTTCCCATCTTTTCGTTTTTTGTTTTCCACCCTTTCCTCTCCCCCCCTTTCCCAAACCTGAGCAGAGCCCTCCGCCCCCCCTCAAGACATTAAGTGCTCCAGCCCCAGCTCCACCACCCTGCTGGTAAGTTGGCGCCCTCCACCGGCTGAGAGCCAAAACGGGGCACTGTCCGGGTACATAGTGCGCTACGCAGTGGTGGGGGCCGGGGCCAGCACGGAGCCCCTGGAGGAGCCAGCGGTGCCACCATCGTTCAGTACGATCTTGCTGCAACGGCTGGAGAAATGGACCTTGTACCAAGTCACTGTGGCAGCCTCCACCAGCGTGGGTCCGGGTCCCGCAAGTGAGCCGCAGCTCTGCCATACAGACGAGGATGGTACTTAAACCCTCATTAACATTATTCACTTCAATGCTGCTTTTCTAACTTGCTTTCATATATTGAATCTCGAATCTTGAAACAAAATGGCAAGTAATGCATTGAATTAAACATGATATTTTTAAATAGTATTTTATTATTAATCTTTAATAACTTTGAGAAATATGTGCCAGTTCACCAAGACAAAAAACACTTCTTTAAGCTACAAAACAAGTGGTTATTTAGGGGATTTCCACTTGGATTTGGCATACCTTACACACATACAAATGGTGACATTGTATAGAAAACATCTTGAAATACAAAATAAGATTGTAATTCTTCATGAATAACATTATATATGTTTCAGATATTACAATAAACACTACGAAAAGTAGGTGCTTCTTGATTTATTTATTTATTAATTTTGTATTTGAAAGTCTGTTATTCAGACAGGTTCTATTTGTTTGATTCAAGAAAAAAACAAAACTCTTTTTTCCCAAAAGAGCTTCTAAACAGGAGTTATTTAATTATAACTGAAGGGAATCTATATAACTATAATTTATAAAATCTAAAACCGAACCCACATCCTCCATCTTTATCTCATTCCTTACGTGTGCACCATTGTTGTCTTGTGTGTTGAGCATCATCTCAGCATCACCTCAGCATCCCGCCTGCCTCCTGGAGATGAGATGCCAGCTGCTGCTGCTCACTAGTCTTCAACACAAACTGAAACCAAGAATTCACTGTTTATGCACACAGTTTTTGCATTATAATACCAATTTTACAAAATCAAAATGGATATATACTGAAATGGTATTTTTATTCCATTCTGCATACTGCATCCTGTACTATAATTTTTGTCAGAAAAATAATTTAGCAGATTTTTTCACATTTCAAAATAATAATAATTTTTTCTGCGTTGCGCATCTGTGACAAAACAGATTTCAAATTACAAAAGCAGACAGAAATGTGAAAATACATTGTGAAATTCCTGAGAATGAGAGCTTTCTTATGATACTATTTTTGTGAAATAAATACATATTCAGAGAAATAATTATTCAAAATCAGAAAGCGGTACAAATGCATATGTATGCCTAACTTTACTACTTCATATATAATAAAACCAAAAGTTGTGGCATTCATTGTAAAGATTAAAATTGAAGCTTTCAAATTATACCATAAAAGCAAGAATTTAAAAAGGAAGTACAGCCACCATATTTGGTCTCATGTTTTCCCCCATTTGTTTTCCAGTGACCTTTTATGGTCTCTGGCCAAGCTTAGTAAGAAAATAAATCCAAGAAGGTGTAGGAGGCGAGAGAAATGTTGATTATATGTCTGCGAAGACAGCTCACTCTTTTGGGGAGGAGATCTATTGACTAGCATTACGTGATAGAGGAAACATTGACTTAGCGTCATTTTCTCCCTTCACTTCTCTTTGTAAAACAGTCGGACAGCTTATGAGCACTGAAATAGATCCAGCTAGAGTAAGAAATTGTGTCGGACGTTCCCCGATGACAGCAGTCTTTCTCAATGACTGACAGCGCTAGTTCAAGATACAAGCTAGTAATCAATACGGAGCACAGCCTTTTACTGGTGCTTTGGGCCGCCCTAGGATGGATGTTTTTAGGAGGGTCAGGAGAGCGGGAAGGCATCCCCAAGACCTCTGATGGGAAATCTCATTTGTCCAACCCAAAACATGGAGTTATTTGGGTAGCAATACATTACGGCAGTCACATCCTTGGGACTTGTACCATATAGCATCTAATATGGAATAATCGGGCCCCAATATACAGTACATGCCCTTATGTCATCTTTTATCAACCATCCAGGAAATGGGTCACCTCCTTACAGCAGTGCTGAATGACCGGAGGTATTAAACATCAATGCCTCGTATAAAAGGATTTTCATTAGCTCGCAGGTAAAAGACTTCAGACGGCAGACTCGAGAAACTGATCAGAGCTCAGATAAGAATGATAGTGAAATGGAAGGGGATGAAATGGTAGCTCGGGTATATGGAGGTGTGATATTACAGTTGATTAAATGTCCCTGAAGATGAGCGCTTAATCAGTAGCCTGGTTTCACATAATTGAATGTACGTACTAGCTGAGATGCTAGGGCTTAGTTTCTTTTCATCCGTACAGAGGTTGGCATATCGTATGCTCTTGAGGTGCTCCATAAGGATTGGTACATTGCACTATTTTGGAACAGATTAAGAGTCTATCCATGTCGAATCAGATGTAATTAAAGATGATTTTGTTTATGTGGGACTTTAATGGAGTTCTGTAAAATATTTCATGTAGATCCTGACATTATAGCTAATAAATGCTGGGGAAGCCATGTTTAGGGAATGATATATCAGGAACCATGATTGCTGCTATGTAGAGAGATATGTTTTCTTCAAGTCCAAGTGGTTCAGAGTCTCATCGGGATTGAAATATTTTCATAACTGACTTCTAAATTTGGTAAATAGTGAAACAATTCTTGAAGATCAAATGGTAGTCAACAGAGACTCATCGATATAGTAGTAGTAGTAGCACTTTATTGTCACTAGTCACAAGTACCAGTGAAATATATGAGTATATGTTGAAATTCAGGTCTCATGTAAACTGTTTTATTGCGTTGCATGGTTTTTATAATGAACTGAGATTGTGTAAAGTACCTCAAGTATATCTTAGTGTTTTCACATTTTTTTTTTTTTTTTAGCCCAAAAAGTCTGGAAAGTCAAATTTAGGTTATGATATCTCAGGAACTATGATTGTTAGCTATGTATAAATTGGTAGATTGGTAGAAAAATGTGTTTCCTTCGAGTCCAAGTGCTTTAGAGTCTCATGGGGATAAAAATATTTTTAAAACTGGCCTCTAACTTTGGTAAAAAGTAAAAAAAAAAAAAAAAAACCTAGATAAGTTAATTTTAATTTTGCATTAAAGACTAAAGATACAGTACCAATAAATGTGTTTTGATTGTAAAACGTCAGCTTCTTATGTCCTTTACATCATCACAACTACTATTGCTCAAACTAACATTAATATGAACAAACGTTAGGTAAGTAACTCACGTAGTGCAATGTAACACCATAGTATCATATTGGAGAGTTTTGCACAGGCAAAACCACCATTATCTTTTCTTTCAATGTAGTTTTAATATTAATAAAATGGTTATTTCAATGCCTCGTGGCGTCATCTTCTCCCATCGCAGTGCCCGGGGCCCCCCCTCGGCGCGTGGAGGTCGAGGTGCTCAACTCCACCGCCATCAAGGTGATGTGGCGCTCCCTGTTGCCAGGGAAACAGCACGGGCAGATCCGCGGGTACCAGGTGCACTACGTCCGCGTGGAGAATGGCGAATCTCGCGGCCTGCCCCTCATCAAGGACGTCATGCTAGCCGATGCACAGGTATGTTAGCAAGACAGTGATCATTAATGTTTCTTGTTGCAAAAAAGTAGTAGCGTTGTTATTTTACTTGCCAAGTTTCTTGTCATCTGACATCATCAAGGGTGCGCAGATGATTGGTTAACTCTTGCCAGTATTTAACGCACACATGGCCATTGCAACAATTGTATGAAAATCATTTTATAAAGAATGTATTTATAGGCAGAAACTCTGGTGTTTTTTACTGGGGAAAGGTCATAAACATTTTATAATGAACTGAGGTGTGTATATTTCATTTCAAAGCACAAGCGGCAAAAGAAGAAAAAGCAAGCGAGTACCTCTGGCTGCTACCTAAAATTATAATACAAGCTTCTGTCATGAAAACAGCAGTGAAATTACAGATATTCTTCTCACAGCTGCAAATATTACAGTTTTGGAAGATTTTGAATTAATGAAAGGATCATTAAAAGTTGTCGCTTGTGTGGGAATTTGTTCATATTATGCCGATATGTTGGTTTATCCTGTACACACATTATATATCACAATCTTTTATTCATCTCATATTCAATTCATTTTATATATGTAAATACTCAATATTTAAATATATAGAACTCTGATTTTTAGAATCAATTATAAATTTGAAAATTACATTGGATTTAATATTGACTCTCAGTGTTGTGAGGTAAATATCACTGTAGTTTCCTATTTTAGCCAAACATTTAGTTTTTCCAATAAAATGTCATGGTATATTTATTGGTTTTAAATATTCATGTGAAATTTTAAATGGAGATACATTTTGGGATGTAAAAATATCACTACGGTATCTTGAAGTGAATTATCCCCATGCTGTTATGCATAAAGTTAAATTTGCACTGCATAAGACAAATCTTGGAGTATTTCTTCGAAGAATTACCTTTATGATCTGATTTCAAACTCCACAGCAGACATTTTACACTCTTAGTTAATGAAATGGTGAAAAACTACAGGAATGACATGCTCTGATAGCAGTGGCCACTCAATTTCCAGCCTCGTCTTCAATCTTCACCATTTTTTTCACTCTAATCCACACTGCCCTACTTTAAAACACTCTGCCGTTCTTCCATTTCCTTGGCACTTTTACCTTGTTTCATCTTATGCTTTCCTCTCTTTCTTTCTGTCTGTCTTTCTCCTCTCTTTCAAACCGCCTTCCCTCTTTCCCCTCCCGGGTGGGGGATGTTAGTGGGAAATGGACGACACAGCTGAATACGTGAGTATGGCTTTCGGGAGAACCTGTGATGTTACATCAGACCTGCTTTGTATCTCTGTCACTTTATGTATTTATAGGCAGAAACTCTGGTGTTTGTTACTGGGGAAAGGTCACAAACATTTTATAATGAACTGAGGTGTGTATATTTCATGTAGATTCTAACGTTTTCGGGTATTTAATAGCTAAACACGTCTGAGAAGCCATGTTTGGGGTATCATATATCAGGAACTATGATTGCTAGCTTTGTACAAATTGGTAGATTGGTAGAAAAACGTGTTCTCTTTAAGTCCTAGTTGTGCAGAGTATCATCAGAGTATAAATATTTTCTAAAATGGCCTCTAAAGTTGGCAAAAAGTGAGAAATTTCAAGGCAAACGATGAGTAATTGGGTCTATATAGCAGAGGCATAAACCCAAGTCACGTAAATAACGCCTGTGGTGTTTTTCCTTGGACAAAATGTCATAAGAACAAAGAAAATTGATTGATGCATAGAGATTCACACATATATGTTGGAATTAAAGTGTCATGCAAAGAGATTTTGTGTTGATATAGTTTTATAATGAGCTGATTTTTGTCAGAGAAAGAAACCAACTAATGCAACCTCATGTCCATTGTGTGTGTGTGACGGCGGTAGAAAAATATTAATGGTGCACAGGGGGAATGATGTAACATCAGGGTTCCTTTATGTCTGGCATGAAAGTGTTTTGTGCTGTGCTGTTGTGCATTAAGTATAATACAAACAAAAATTAAGCTTATTTTGTGCAAAATTCAAACGACCTTTTGAAGAAATTAGATATGCATTTTATTTATTTTTTATAAGTAAATAATTTGCCTAACCCAAAAATTGCATGAATATCTTGAACTGGTTTGATGTGAAGCTCATTTCCCTGTAAGCTGCGGGACCTGCAGTTGCTTTTCTCTCAGTGAGTGCTTGGCATTAATTTCCTCTCCGTCATGCTCGCTGATCAAAGCTCACTCGCTTCCACGTGAAATATTGGAAAACAGGAGGCCGAGTGTGTGCACAGCTTACCGACCGACCCGGAGAGAAATTCATTATTCTGACGGTCTGTTTGCTCAGACTCTCTATTGAATTAATTCACAGACATGTGTCGTAGATGAGCAGGAATTGTAATCTATAACCTGGCCATGCTGGATGACACGCTAAATGTCAATAATAATGATCCACACTTCTGTAGAAATTAGGTGCACTTCTGAATATATCTATATCTATATGTGTGATTATACATAATTATAGCAACATTACAGACTAACTAAAGTTAAAAAAAATTGAAAAAGCATAATAGGACCCATTTAAAATAGACAGCAGAGTACATATTGCATGCCGTGACATTGAAAAGAGGGGAAACTGACGCCATGCATGCAAAAATCCAGCCCCCTAACACAGTGCTAACTTCCCTCTTCATGTCCATTAACCACAGGAGATGATCATCGGGGGCCTGCAGCCCGACACCACGTACTCCATCACTGTGGCAGCCTACACCACCAAAGGAGACGGAGCCCGCAGCAAACCCAAGCTGGTGGTGACTAAAGGAGCAGGTCGGTAATAATAACGCTATCATTAGCTGAGCTCCAGAGCACCGCAGGCCAGGTGTTATGAGCTTCTGGAGCAAAATTAACCTTGAGGGACTTCAGTCGAAAAAGAAAAAACAAACATGGCCTATATAGTGTGTCTGGAGTACATAAAAGCTATAAGGGAATGTAGAGCTGGGATTGTACATTAGCGGTTTGGGTCAGAATAATGAGATTGGTAAACTAGCATGCTAACAGTGATTCAGTGCGTTAACAGTAAGCGAAACAGCATGCTAAAGTAGGTAAATTATTCAATTTTAAAGAACTCTCAGACTCAAAGTGTTTCCTAATTGTTGGTTTTTATAAATGGATTTTTTGGTTGTGTCCTGAGCATTGCATCTTTTAGATTTTAGGAAACGTTTTAGCACTGTTTCACTCTGCTATGCTAAGTTAGTCTACATGTACAAGCAAGTAATATACTAATACTATGGTATTTTTAGACGTACTTTCTCTCTATATACATGTAGACTAACGTGTTTTAGCTTTATGTGCTGTATCTGACATCATGAGTGCTTCGCTTTAAGGTTCGACATTAAGTTAACATGGTTTAAGTGATATAATCAGTCCTTGATTTTACGGCACGTTTTCTTAAAAAATGCAATAGGAATATGCGGGACATTATGCGATGAAATTGCAGGAACTTGCAAAAACTGCGATTTGATGAAAAACAGAAAAAAAGGTGACACCCCCCCCTTCCCCCCCCCCCCCCCCCCCCCCCCCGCCCAACAACCTGTTCTCACTAGGCTACTACCTCACTGTAATGAGTCATTTCTTATGACTTCCTATGATAAGCAAGCAAACTAAATCACAGAATATTTAAGTTCTCATTTTGTTTTATTTCAGACCTTAATTAACACATGGCTCAAACATACAAAACATTGAGTCAAACAAGTTCTTCTAGCTTTACAAAAGGAATATTCAACAACTTCTGTAAAAATGAATACAAATAAAATATACGCACAAATATACAAATGCTGTTTTACAGGAATTGCAAAGTGCAATCTCTTACTGCAATGTAAATTATTTTACATACTACTAATATACTTACAACTGTAAGGTTTTGGTACTATTCTGTAACAAAAAAGTACAATCTTACAACTGTAGAGGTGCATCAACTTCTGAATGAAACTACAACAGTCCACTGTGAAAATGAAAGCTAACTGCGTAGCCTTTAACACTGGCCTATCATTCTCATCCTCATCCCTCTGTCAAAATAATTTGCCCCCACTGTCATGTAACACACCGGGTAACTGCTTTGCGCAGTCTTTTGCGCTTATTTTTGTTGGCAGATGAGAATGATTTGCGTCCTTCACCCTGGTTTCACCGCGGGCTTCACAGATGATGTTCACGTCGCGCAATTACGTCACTTCATAAGGTTTCCATTGGGAAATAATGGCGATTTACTTGTGAAGTAAACGCAACATTTTTCAACTTTCTGCTAAGATATATGTGACTTTTTTGCAAACAAAAATTATTATTATTATGAAATCACGCTACCTCCGCATATTTTGCTTCCTGAAATCGCCAATTTATGCAGCGAAAGTGCGGCGTTTTTGAAAAAATGCGACCCCCGCATAAATATGCGGCCCTTGGCTGATTATGCATTAAATCACGCGATCGCATAATCACGTTTTTCTGGAGGGACTGTATAATCATAACGCTTTTACTTCTACAAGCCAACTGCTCACTAGACGACCCACTGTGTTGGAAGGAGCTCCCTTCTCTTCCCTCCTCAGAAAGTGTGGGGAAACGCTTACAGCAGACTAAATAAATAAAAAAATAAACAAGGGCAGACTCAGCCCTACTCTTTCATGTGCCAGAAGAGAAGGGAAGCTTGACCAATGGGGCTCAGAGGAGCCTCTCTTGGGCACTTTCATGCCTCATTTCTGCTACATAATACTGTCAGACAACTTAAGCCCCTGCCTTATTGTATTGATAAGGGCCGACCCGCCCCTTTCAAACCCCCCAAGCAAGGCCGCTTGTCATCTGAGAAAGCTGGCCGTCCACGAGCTGCCATTCTGCATGTCAGAGATACACTTCAGACCGGAGACTCGGCAGCGTGAAGCCCGTCAGTCTGTGCGGTCACGCCGAGATGACATTCTGTTGTAAAGGTTGAAATAATGTGTACTTGAGTCAGCATTGGTATTTTCAGTGGTTGAAATGGAACTACTGTAAAAAACATAAAATGTAAACACATAAATGTAAAAATTTGCCAATGCAACATTTCTCATTTTCATTTAAAGTTGAAGTACTAAAATAGCTAATAGTATATATACCGTATATTGTTATATATTTACTACCCAATGACCCATTGTTTACACACACACACACACAATAGGTATGGAAAATAAAATAAATCGCATTTTGTTGCTTTACAGCCAGAAATGAAATCGGGCAAAGTATTTTTTACTCAGTGCAACGTTTTCTAACATGTTGGTGTTCTGACATCTTTCACTTAAAGTCAAGGCAACATTTCTCATTTTTGTTTAAATATACAACGATATATATATATAAAACAATAAATGGAATAAAAACGACAAAATGTCTAAAACTTTAATTGAAATAGAAAATCTGAAATATATATATATATATATAACTTTAATAGTTTATCAGTGAAAATAATACTGGTTAAAATTCACAAAATTAATTTTATTTTGAATTATTTTTGTATCATGTTTAAGTAGGTTTCAGCCGTATTGACAAGCATTATTAATGTTGCGTTCAAAGCGGCCCGTAATAAGTTTCCTGTGCCTTGATCTCCAAGAAGATGTCCTTGTATCGATCTAATTGATGCTGCCTGTTGTCCAGGAGGAATGACACGGGAATGATTGATTCTGCTCTCATTTCGGAGCCAATGGACTGATTGATGTGTGCACCGTCAAACCCTTTGCTAATACGCCTTATCATATGCTATTTCACATGCATTAAATGCAAACCGCTACGTTTTTAAGATTAGGCATCTGTAGGCCAGATTCCAATCAACTACAAGCCTTCTTTTTTTTTTTTTTTCCTCCTGTCTCCCTTCATCCGTGTTGGAGATGAGCAGATTGCATGCTAATGTAGGGGCTGGAGGTGTTCTTCACAAGTGTCCGCTTGGATGGCTGCCACGGCTCGGGAAACAGAGTCTGGATGACTCACAATCCTTCCGGCACTGTGGTTATTCTCTTCAATTAATTGGTCCACTTAGGGCCACTTGCTCCAGTCCTGATTGTGGAGAGTGAAGCTCCTCGTTGTGGTCTCTGGAGCTTCTAATACCGTCTGATGCCTGTGGCATGCAATTCAAATTTCTGTAGATTGCAGTTTTTGGTTTATCGGTTTACAAACTGGCATTATGGTATTTATATATATGGATGCGCTACATTGTCTGAAAGTCCTAATCGGCTAGATGAGCATTTGGCAAAATACTTGAGAATAATGTCATGAATAGGTGATATAAATAAATTTTAACCATGATTGTTAATTTAGCTTGATGCTTGTGTGACCCTTTGCCATGGTAAAATCACAGTAAAACATGGTCATTCGTGGAATGCTGCTTTGATTCATTTCTTGTGTATTGTATAAACAAACTAAAGACTGGTAATTACATTGACCTGTTTGTTATCCTATTCAAAGGACATTTAGTTGGACGGTTATATTCAGACATATTTGGTTGGTTTTGCCCTTGTCTTTTGTATATTTGATATCAGTTCGGCCCAGAATGCAGCGCTGCAGTTTTCTCAGGGCTAAGTCATGTCAGCTGGCAGTCGTGCTTTATACGCTTAATATAACTCACTGTAAGTCCTGTCGCCAGGTTAATTGCATGTAAGCTGAAGGTTATTTTATTTTGTTCCTCTTTTTCGTAGAGGTGTCTCCTCCACTGGAGATGAGAAGGACGGAGAGAGAGGGAATAAGGGAAGTGGCATGAGTGTGAAATTCAATCCTATCTTAATCAGTGGCTGTGGGTCAACAGTGACCGTTAATGCAAGGCCTAATGAGAAACGTGCCTGTGGTCCTGTGGAGAGGATTGTGTGTCGTCCAGTGAAGTGGACTGGAGTGCTGCTGGCGAGGGGAAGCGGGCCACAATCACGGCGTCTCTGACCCTCGTTGTCCTCTCGCTGCGGCAGATTACGCCGTTTCCCCGTCACCTTCATCAGCAATTCTTAGGGTTTTTTTTAGTAGTGATTCGTCCTTCTATCTGTTCTTATGTTCTCCTTCTCTATCATATGACTGTTAACCCACAATCTCTCATCCAGTGATCTGTTCAACAACCATCCAGTCACTTAAAAATTAATAGCTTTTTCAAAACCGGTTGTTCAGACTCGCAGCCTTTCTGGATAACATTGGAGTATGGAGTATATGTGGTGTTAGTGCCTTTATGACAGTTTTTACAAAACATACATGCTTATATAATAGTACTTTACAGGAACTGAGTTTGTAATAAATCCCTTTAAAGTTATTCTAGATGGATTTTCCGTAGTAGGGAGTACCAGGATGAAAATACACCTAGTTATGCTACAACAGGCTTAAGTGAGATACGGTTCATTTGAAGTGAATGTAATGTTCCTCTTTCTCTCTCTACAGTGTCGGGGCCTCCCTTTCTCTCAGTCAATCAAAACTCAGAAACTACTGCATTAGTACGCTGGCAACCCCCTGATTTCGTCGCTCCGGGTCTCGAGGTGGAGGGTTATCGCCTACAGTTCGGCCGAAAGGACGTGAGCCCCCTGGCCACGCTGGAGTTCAGCCCTCGGGAGTTGGAATATTCCATTAGCAATATCCATCGAGGGGCCACGTACATCTTCAAAGTGTCCGCCAAGTCCAGATCAGGATTTGGCGAAGAGGCTACCCGAGAACTAAAAGTCCCAGAAGAGGTTCCTCGAGGGTATCCTCAAATAATCGAAGGGTCTAACATTACCTGCTGCTCGCTTCAATTTGCCTGGTTGCCTCCGGTACTAGCAGAGCGCAATGGCGCTATAACAGAATACACAGTGGCTTACCAGGAGGCCGGAACAGCCGGTGGACCTAAAGAACTGCGTCTGCCGGCAAGTGAGGACAGCTACACTCTCAAGAGTCTGAGGCCCAATGCGGTGTATGATGTGAAAATTCGAGCGCACACCAGTGTAGGTCCAGGGCCCTACAGCCCACCGATCCAGTATCGAACAGTGGCCTACGAAGCAGGTACGAGTTGCTCATTTCCCCGGCTCAAGGGACAAACCTCTACAATGCAAGCACCTACACCCGATTATATAAAGTTCTCTGGGAGCCACATACCTCACTAACACCCTCCCCCACAACAAGGTAAAATAAGTCAGTAAGTTGAAGTCAGTCAGTTTTGAAAGGGGAGGAGCATCAGTTTTTGCAAGGTAAGTGCCGATTGGTCAGACACGCCCAGCACATTCACTCATACAATCACAAAACTCCCCAAGTATTCCAAGGTAGGCGAGAAAAAAAGTCAAGGAGATCCCAGATCTGAAGTCAAATCAGGCACACTTTGTTTGGGTTTACTTTTGGATTTTTTTTTAGGGTTTTCTTTGATTTGTTTAAAAGTACTCACCTTTCCCCCCTACTCCCACACTGGGATGGTTTGCAGCATGGCGTCCCATGATGCACTGCTAACAAGTGTGGGCATGACAACTGTGTTTGGGGTTTGTCCTCGTTCTTGTCGGCTTTCTGCCACGGCAGTGCCTGTCCAAATTCAAGAGCACGTAGCAGTGGGTTACTCAAATACAATGTGGGTTCAGCTATTCTGGAATCGTTCATGGGGGATTATGGGAACTGTTTGCCAAATGTTCTTATGGGGGCGGCACTGCCGGGCCAGGGCAGGCAGAGTACTGTGCAGTTCTGTGTTCACCAGTCCAGTCTAGCGTGCTGTTTGTCCCAACTGAGCGCCTCCCCACCTCCCTTTCACAGCTCCACACACCGCTCACTCAGAGGGAACAAAGCCCCCTCTCCTTTGGGGGAAAACTGTTCGCAAGCATCGAACACTCTGTCAGCCTTCTTTCCCTTCAGTCTTGTTGTATTTTTCCATTTCTGAAGTGTCTTTCTCAATTTGTTTCCTCCACTCACCTCTGGACAGATGTTCCTAAGAACTTCACTGTGAAGCTGGTCACCAAAACTACAGTACTGCTGACCTGGAAGTTTTCCGATAGCCGCTTCCCATACCGCTGTATGGTAAGCAAGCTAATGAATCCCGTTTTGTTCATTAAATACCAACCTTATTACCAGTATCTGACTTAATTCGTGATGTTATCACACACAATTTAACAATGCACATTGGTCCACAGATTGAGTACAACCGGCAGAAGGTTGAAATTGATGCTAGGATGGCCAAAGCTCTCATCACCAACTTGCGACCCAACAACACCTACGAGTTTAGAATCGGCTGCCAGGAAAGCAGCGACGGTGGACCCAAACACAAGCTCATCGCACGAACATCACCACCTATTCTGGTCCGAAAGCCAGAGTTTGACCTGAAAAGAGAGCCGGACAGTACGCTGACCATTGTCTTCCCACCTCTGGAATCCAAAGAGTTGATAAAGTGAGGAAAACCAATTGGAAATGTGGGGGTCCTTTAAAGATGTTAATGTCGGAGACATGACAAAAAACAAAAAAAAACTTGTTTGCTGTAGTGCCCCTTGTGGCCATATTGAGAATGCAGTACATACTAACTTGAAACATCTGCGTTCGAATACTTGTGTAGGGAATTTTTCAGGTTTTGTTGGAAATCGCCTTGCTAGATGTTCCAATATTTATGCTCTGACAGATAAAGCACAGAAAAATAATAAACTTTGGTGGATAGCCAGTTATTTATCTAGCGATTTTTGCAATGGTCTTATGCACCATCTTGACCTCTTGCAGGACAGTCTATGTTGTGGTGGTTCCTCTGAAGAAGGGAAGAGGTCCGATCCGACACATCAAGAGCCCAGATGAACTGGACCTAGAAGAGGTGAACATACGCTAAGTGTTATTTGACTTGTTTTGATAATTTTAACGTTTGGGTTGTGTTCCCAGAAGAATCCAATGGAATATGCAATGTTTTAGATGTTGATTTCAGTTCTTCTCAAGCAGTATTTTCTCCGATAGTTGCTTGGTGATAGAAGACTCGCTCGAACCACACGTCAGCTCAAGCAGGTGGACGGGAAGCGGCCTTACATCGCTGCCAGCTTCAAGCCCTCATCCATGCCGCCGTCCTTCACCTTGGGCAACCAGATGGTGTACAGCGGCTTTGAAAACAGGGTTCTGGAGCCCGGGCAGGAATATGTGTTCTTCATCCTCGCCGAGCTCAACACCACTGGAGGGGTGAGTGAAATTTGAGGAGGAGCCTTTTTAATTCGAGTTTTAAGACTTGTGCAAAGATAGTTAAAACATTTTTGTGCTTTGGTGCAGAAATCGTTTGCTTCCAGTCCCTACACGGATCCAGTCACGGCTCCTGACGTGGACCCTAAGCCCATAGACACAGGAGGGGATGGACTCATCTGGGTGGTGGGGCCTGTTCTCGCTGTGGTCTTCATAATCTGTATTGTGATCGCGATTCTCCTCTACAAGAAGTGAGTGGACTTTTGACATGCCAATGAATATAACATTTTTACATTGTACCGTTTACACGACCACCGACCTGTCCTCCAACCAATACGCTTGTATAGGTCGTTCCAAATCCCTGAAATACGACCCATCAGAGCGTATACTACAATTGTGCACCTATCGGCAAAAGGACGTTTTCATATTAATGTTTTGTACTCTTTTATTTGCACTCTAATTTGTGCAGCTCAGTTGGTAGATTATTGCGTTATACCTTGATATGCAATCATGCTATCATGGGTTCGATCGGACGGAAAAACATGCACGTAAAATGTATATGCTCTATAAATCATAATTTAGCATGATTTCTGTGAGGGTTAGATTTAGGGCTGGGGTTACGTGTGGTCATTTGAACGAATAAGTCACCATGTAAAATATGTACAAATTACTGTGAGATCAGTGTAAAAAGTCCACACATTGCATTTAAATAAACATGCGTTTTGATTGGTAATGATGTTATACGTCATTTCATGACGACAGACGCAACGCGATACTGTCATTATTTTTACGCCCGCTAGAGGGCGCTTAACTTTAAAACGTAAATATAGGTCGTAATTAGGTGCTTGCACAAACGACCGATATGGTAGTTTTTTGTTGATAGACAAGCTCCGACCACTTAAAATGAGAACTAATTTAAGCTTCTCGTTATCTTTAATACTTGAAATTTGTAGATAAATTTAACTTGTGTCTACATATAGATGTATTCACAAAAATTGTATATTATATTAAATAACATTAAATTATATAAATGTCTTTGTAAAACATTTGAATTAAAAACAACATGAATCTGTATTATATGTATTGTTTCATAAAAAAGTTATAAATTGTTCAAATTAAAACAAATTATATAATACATTCCTATATTGAAGACATTTATAATTAAGATTTTTGATATAATTTAGTAATACATTTCGGTTTCAGTTACAATAAATGTAAATCTAATAAAATTTAAAGCAAATGTAATAAAATACTGTGAATTTAATTATTATTAATATATATATATATATATATATATATATATATATATATATATATATATATATATATATATATACATATATATATATAATATGTGTGTGAGTGTGTGCATATATATATATATATATATATGAAAATTATAAATGTCTTTACAAAATATTTCAATAAAAATAATTTAAATATAAAATACTGAATTATGTTGTTTTATAAAATAGTTTTATTAAAAGTTACAAATTTTAATGTACATTTATTCAACATGATAAATAATATAATTAATTACTATATTAATTAAAATATTTTGTAAAGATATTTCTCATGCGTATGTTAATGTATTTACAAATTTCTGTTTCTGAATATCTCAATATATTTAAATCGAACAAAATGTAAAGTAAATATAATAAAATACTGTAGTTTTTATTCATTAAAACGTTTTATAAAGACATTTAGAATTATCATATTTTATATTTTGTGTTGGTCACAATAATTTCAATAGAAAATGCATAAAAGACTATTTTATAGTCTTTTTCTATTGTAGGGACATTTATCAATATAATTAATATAATATTATAATATAATTTACTCAGTTGCTGTCACAAATTTAAGCTGTTCCTATAAGGAGTAGTGAGTCCAGAAAGGTGAATAAATGCTAAAAGAAGGATTTAAGCTTTTTTTAGGCCTCAGCATTGGCATAGTTTGGAGAAGTTCAAAGCGGAGCTGAGAAGAGCAATCAATTCGATCGTATCAAAAATTAATGAGGCTAATAGCTATTAGCTTCAGAGCGTGGCCAAAGCAGTCGTGCTGAAACTCAAAGGGAAGCTATTTCTCATTAGCACCTCTTGAGCCAGGTTAAACGCAGACGACTCCTGGCTAGTATTTCCTCCCTCGGCTGGACCTTGAGTTTGACCTCTGGTGTCTGGAGATCGTATAGCCCCCCCGGTGGGCACAAACACACATCTTTTACTGGTCTGTCCAAATGCAGATGAGATAATCTGGCTCCGCTAGCCTACCCTGTGAATTTGAATGCACTCTATTGATTTTTTTTTCCTCTCCTCTTCCTTGTTCCCTTGTTGTGTTTTCTCCACTTTATTTATTTATTTCACTTCAATGCTTTCTTCGGAAGCAGCAAGCCTGACAGGTAAGGTACTTTATTGCTGTTTTCAAGGGGGCAAAAGAAAGCAACATGCTTCAGCATAAAAGCAACTTTTAATTAGATGGCAGTGAAAAACTGGCGGGTTCAACCAATGTGACCCTCGGCTGTGATGTTTGTGGACGTAGCTTTCTTTGTGCTAGCATGTAGCTTCCTCGATTATAGACTCTTAAGTGTTTTCTGCACTGATAAATTTGATACTTGCATGTATACATTGTGTGTGGCACTAATTGAATCATTCAGATTGATTGAGGAGTCATTCAATATCAGGAGTCATTGAGCTGAATCATGCACTGAATCGATCAGGAAACACCGGGTGGTCATTTTGTGCATTTGTGGTTTGATTCACTTGTTCTTTTCCTGTCTCGTTTGTTAGATTTCATTAAGTCCTTGCATTTTTCTTTCTTTTTCTAAAGCAGCAAACGTAAAGAGTCAGAGCCACGGACGAAATGTCATCTGAACAATGTTGATATCACCCCTCACCATCCCACAGACCCAGTGGAGATGAGACGAATCAACTTCCAAACTCCAGGTATATCCTCGTGAACAAACAGCCTTTATCACTTTAAAGATTAACTTTTCTCTGGTTCATCTCTCGAAACCTGTCAAGGCCATGTCATATTTATTTTTAGGTCATATTTCACCTAAAAAAGTATATTTTGCCTAAAGAAAATCAAGCTTTTTTTGAATTTCAACATCATTTTCTTATCATCCTTCGGATTCTCCTTTCAGACATGCACTTTGAGTGCAAGAGTTGTTATTTCTAATTAGTGTCTCCACTGATGCAGTTTATTGGTTAATAATTGCATACAGCCTGTCAGTCAACTTTATTTTATGTTTGGTTCATGGTTTGAACGTCCAAACAAGATTAAACGTCCAAGCAGTTTCAGAGACATTTTTGCCATTGCCGCCCTCTTTTCATTCAAAAGTAGACAATCTTTTGTTTTGTACAAACATTTTTCATTTTTCATTTTTGCTGATTTTGAGTGCTAAAACTGATTTACATAGATTTGGGAAATAGACAAGCCAAACAATTTAAATTCCAAACGCTGTTTTGAATATATATATATATATATATATATATATATATATATATATATATATATATATATATATATATATATATATATATATATATATATTAATGCACCAAGGATTTTGTATATTGCTAATGGATAATTATGTTAATAACTGTTTACATTTTTTAAATATTTTTCATAGTATTTTTTAATTCAATTATTTTAATTTTGTAACTTTCGACTATCATTATGATTTATATTACTTTTTAATATTATTATGTATTTTTGATGATACAGATAACCAATAATAATTGTTGTTTTTCTAATTAAACATTTATATATTTTTTCCTATTGGCTGTATACAGTCACCAATATATTATGCATTTTTATTTATAATACTAATTATAATTAATCCTGAAATATAATGCTTATAATTACTGATAACCGATAAATACAGATGGCAATTAATTATAACTGTTCCATTTATATATATTTGTTTGTTTGTTTCCTTTGTCTGTATAAGGTCAACCATATATTATGAGTTCCTATTTATAATGCGAATTATTATATTAATCCTGAATAATAATGCTTATAAACACATTTAGACGATAACCGATAATTGTCTATGCTGTTTTTTTCTAATGTATTTATGTATGCATTTATTTATTTATTTTGCCTGTATAAAACACCAATATATTATGCATTCCTATTTACAATCCTAATTAAAATATTAATCCTGAATTATAATGCTTATAATCACATCTAGCCGATAACCGATAATTTCCTATGCTGTTTTTTCTAATGTATTTATGTATGTATTTATTTATTTATTTTGGCTGTATACAGTCACCAATATATTATGCATTCCTATTTACAATCCTAATTAAAATATGAATCCTCAATCATAATGCTAATCATAATTACAGATAACCAGTAAATACTGTAAACAGACTGAACGTCGTCGCAGCTTCCGAAATGTTTTTGCCTTTTCCGTCCTCGTCTCGTTCTAAAGCAGACAATCTTTTGTCTCGATCAAATCCTCCAGTTCAAAGAGTGTCTTCATTTTTGCCAGCTTTGCACGCTAAACCTAGCCTGACATTTCTTTGCGGCTGCTTGGAGTGTATTTGTCGATGCCGTCTCTCTCCTGTCTGCTCTCCCCATCAAACAGCTCTCGTTTCAAAGGCGGTAATCTCACCGTGGCCGCCCGAGAGCTGTCCTTCTTCAGCCCAGATAAAACGAGTGCCAGCTGAGAAATGGAGGTGGAGAATGCAAGAAAGCCACTATAGCAACCTCATTTCCCATAATCACCTGTCCATTGTGGGGGATCTTGTCCAGTAGCCGCCTAATAACACATCTGAAATGAACCCGGTGCACTTTCATCTTATTTCTCACCTCTTTCGTCCGCTTCAACAGTATAAAGAGACTCGCCTCGTTAAAGCCATCCTCGTTAGACTTTATTAATTGAGGAGCGTTCAATTTGCTACGCGACGTTGTTCTTTTTAAGCGTGGGGTGTCATTATCTCTTTGCTTGGTGAATTTTCATTTAAGTGGACATTTTAGCCCAATTAACTGGGACGGGGAAACATTTGCAACATTTCCATTAGCTAATAGGGGCCATTGTTCAAAGCAGCACACTTGAGTTCACATGGATGACTGGCACATATGGCTCACAACTTATCCTAATGAGACGAGACAACGACATTCGGTTTGGTTTGTAACATGTTTAGGGTCAGGTTCTGCTCAATTCTTCTGTGTCCTCTTCAGTATGTTTGTATTGGTATTATGAATCATTTTAGAAAACAAACATATTTATTAGCAAACTGTTTAATGCGGAACGTTCACAAAAACTCATGGTTTTTCCAGGCCTGTAAATAATTGTGTCTGTAAACCGAAGATTTGTATTCCTTGTCATCATTCTATTTCATAATTTTTTTAGGCTGCTGTCTAACATCTCGCCACAATTCACTGTTTTTTTTTTTCTTTATTGATTTTACTAATTTTACTCATGATTTAATAAATCATGTTATAGAAGAATAATTGCTTTTATATTGACTTTTAAGATTTACATAGATTTGAGAGGCTTAAGATTCAATGTTTTAAAATCATACGTTGTTTGGGTGTGTATAAGTGATGCATCTATGCATCTTATTTTAAATTGATAACTCATAATTGTTAATAATTATTTTAATATTAGTTTTCTATTATTTTGTTGATTTTTACAAATCAGTTAATTTTAATTAATGACTGGCGTAATGATTTATATTAAAGATTAATCATATTATTTATTTTTGCACATACAGATAACCGTTAATTATGCAGTTTTTATTCATTCTATTGTCTGTGTATGGTCACCAATATACTATGCATTCCTATTTATATTTTTAAACCTTACAATTATACACAACCGATAAATACATATAACCGATAATTATCTCTATGCTGTTTTATTTATTTATTTAATTTGTAATTAATTTCTATTGGCTGTACTTGGTCACCAATATACTATGCATTCCTATTTATATTTTTAAAGCTTACAATTATACACAACCGATAACTACATATAACCGATATTTATCTCTATGCTGTTTTATTAATTTATTTTTTATTAATTCTATTGGCTGTACTTGGTCACCAATATATTGTGCATACCAAATTTATTAGGCTAATTATAATATTAATCCTGAATTATGAGGCTTACAATCACACACAACCGATAAATACAAATAACCGATAATTATCTCTATGCCGTTTTATTTATTTATTTTTTATTAATTTCTATTTGCTATTCCTGGTCACCAATATATTGTGCATACCAAATTTATAAGGCTAGTTATAATATTAATCCTGAATTATGAGGCTTGCGATCACACACAACCGATAAATACAGATAACCAATAATTATCTCTTTGTTTTTTTGTTTTGTTTTTTCTTCAATATATTATGGATACCTATTTATAATGCTAATTATAATATTAATTCTTAATTATAATGCAAGTAATAATTTCAGATAACAGGAAAAATCAGGATAATTAATAATTATTGCCCAGCTGGTGGAATGACCTCCCAATCTCAGTCTTTACTATTTTTTTTCGCCAGCACTTGACCAACTAATTATTATTTTAACATGCATTATTTTAACCAACATAAAGCATTAAAAGTATTTTTTGACTTTTGTTCTCAAAGGACTGCTATTTCCAATGCTTATTCGGACCTGATCCACTCGCTAGCGTGTTAATCTGGGCATCTGCATAGGTGTCGTGTGCCGAAAGTCATCACAGATGGTTCAGACCTCGAGAACAGAAGCTAAAGACGCTCCTCATGCGTTCACGCTTCAGACAGCTGGACAAAAGTCGAGCACTAAATGCTGACCGTATGTCTTTTTACCGCTCGATCAACGCCGCCATCTGATAGTTTGAGGATTTATTCTTTAAAAAACTAGCATGGTATTTGTAGTGAATATTTGTGGTATGAACGGTATCTCCAGCGGTTCATGAATGTCTAATGAACATCAGTGGCTGGGATGTTGGATGAAGGACGGCTGATATGTGAGTGACTGTCCTATTTTCAGCGTCAGGACCTTCGCGAGGATTACCACCTTCATCCAGAGCAGGGGTGGTCTGTTATCCTGCCTGGTTAAAAATGCACAATAGATTCTGAAAAATTTATTGGAGGGATAAAATGCATAAAGGAGAAGTTCTATTTTCTGCTTATTAATTTCCTTGCATTTATCTTGTTTTCCCATTTCTTTCAGTCCATTTCAAGATTTGATTCTCAACTAATGATCAGTACGTTCAAAGAGGGATGCTTTTATTTTATGTTTTTGCTGTTTGCTGTTTTTCACAGATTCGGGTCTAAGCAGTCCTGTCAGTGAAGCCGGTTTTGACTATGAAAGTTAGTGCTCACATCTCGCGCTGAGTTTTGGTGTTTTCAAATCTTTTTTTAATGCGTCTGCCCTACATCTGAAATAATGGGTTGTGTTTTCTGACTACATTTGCATATGACCCCACCCCACAAACTGCTGGAGCTGTGCTAATTCTCACTCCCGCAACCCTGGAAAAGTTAAAAGGAGTCATAATTCAAATGAAATGAAAAGACTGAATCTCATTAGCAATTTCTTTTCATATATGAGATGCATGATTTAGGATCAAATCAAGTATATAAACCTATTTGTTTACCAACATCATGTTTTGTTTTTACACCTAACCTGGCCATATTTAAACTTCAATTTAAATAAAACGGATTTATAATTATAATTAATTAATATCTAAACATTTGAATAAAGAAATAATTGTTAATATCGTTTTAAAATTTGTATAATTAATAATTATTATTTTTTTAATAAAAATACATAAATATCATTCAACACAATGATTTATATCTCTATTATGTTTCCAATTCCTATAATCAATATCTTAATACCTTAGTATTTTAATATAATGTAATTTAAATCAATAAACAATTATTATGTTAAAATTGTTTTAGTATTATTTTATAATTAAGTTTTATTAATGTTTTTGCTGATAACAAATGTAATTTATATTAATGATTAATATTATTAGTTTTTAAGGATACAGATAAATGATAATTATCTCTATTTTTATATTGCTTTATTATTAATTCTTATTTTTAATGCTAATTATAATATTAATTATATTAATATATATAAAAATTTCAACTAACAGTGAGACTGCAGTTTTCCTAGACATTTGTTCTGCATCTGTGGGAAGTTAAAATGCGAATGCGGTTTACGGTTTCATCTTAATTATGACAACTTTTAACTTTTATTTCGTAACAGTCTTTGATTTTTTTATTTGATTTTTTTCTTAACCTTCTGCTTGTTGATTGCTTGGTTCTCGCCGGCTGTTGGCTGCACACTATTAATCCACAGTAAAAGCAGCTGATCATGTAGATGATTTTTACACAAGTCTTCACACATTCCAGCATCCTGTTCCTCTCTCCACCGATGGGGTCGTTCTGCAGGCGGAGATAACGAGCTGAATTAATTAAAAACAATAGTTCGACATTTGATACATCCCTCCTGCCCCCCAGCGAGACAGAGGAATGAGAAACACGACTACCTTTTTTGGTCGTTTTTATGGGGAAATATACTGAGTGCTTTTCCTTTTATATGTAAATGAACAATCGCATAAAATCATTTTGCGAACAGCGGCAGCGGATATCAAAAGGATTTGTTATTTGCATCACCTGACGAGCTCAAATAAGAGACTGAAAATATGTAATTAGACAGTTTGCATCTCTCGTGCTCGCTGATCTTGGGCTTGATTGCATGGGATAAAAAGACTCTGCGGTGGAGAGAGAGACGCACAGAAATCCTGGCAGAGAGAGCAGACAGGAAATGAACAGCTAGAGGAATTTGTCCTTGAAAGAGTTTATATCCTATTGGACCTCACTTAAACAGCCTTTCCAGCGTCTTTCGCATAAATACTAGAAACTCAGTGTAGTTAATTATAATTACATGAGGTCATGCACATAATGTGTATTTGGTGCTTTCATCTGCCACAAAAAAAGTTAACGTCTTAGATAATCTTCATTTGGAAGATTTTTACGGTGTAGAGTCATTTGACAAAGTGAAAGTTTTGAGAACATAAAAAAAAGCATTTTTTTGCACCCGAGCGGATTAAATGTAATTGTTTCTTACATCTTGCAGAGAGAAAATGTATAATAACAAACAAATAACAGCTTATTTATGGAATGGAAAGACGGGAGATGAGTAATTGTTGTTGACACAGAGCAAAGTTGAGGACTGTGTTGATATTGAAAAGCGCTAATCCTCAGAGTTTGTTGGATTTCGATTGGCTCTAGATGGCCTTTCTCATTGCATTATGAAGGCTGTTAGTGTTTAGCATGCAGGTTTGATCTCAGGTTGTTTGCCAAAGTTGCCCTTCACATCTTCTTTGAGAGTGCTTTGGCATATATTACCTTGGTTCACCTTAAGAGGGTAAAACTGAGTCCAGACTATCTGTAAGTGCCTGGCCAAGCTGATGAGAATAACATTTGTGTGTTTGGCGGAAAACCGTTGTTAGTATAGTTTGATTGGCTTTGTTTTGCATGGAAGTCTGGAAACTAACAGCTAGGACTTTTACGTTGCATCTTGAGTGCCGTTTGCGTAGTTTTTTAGTCATAATGTCCACTTAGCAAGCGTCCTTTCTCAATCAAACCCAAACCATTTGTGGCGCACAATATTACGAGAAGAAAAAAAACTTGAAATTGAGGATGGCTAATGTGATTATGCAGATTGTCCATGCTTAATTAAATCAATGTACTCTTGAAAGAAGTCAACATTTAACCTCACACATTTGACCTCACATTGAAGAAAGTCCAATACTCTCTATAAAAACGTTGGCGTCCATTTTAGGCTTGGTGACGATATGTCTGTTTTCTCCCATAATCCATTACTAATTCATAACTGGATAAACTCCACAGCAAGAGACCTAGAAAGTTGTCAGTCTGAGCAAACGGTAAAACTAGTGCTTGTTTGAGAAAAGGTCAAGCATGGGCGACTGCTTCTGTGACATGCTTGCTTAGCTTTGGCTGAACTGAAGAAAACTTTAACTTTGCACCGGGACCATCGGGTCATCTAAACCCAGGCCAGAACTCTCAAATAAACCCACTACCCCATCATCTCCCCTCCACCTCAAGAGCTTTATTTCCCATCATTTCGCAAATGAAGGATTACATCAGGATCTTATTGCATGCTCCTGCCAAAAGAAAAGCTGTTAGAAATATTAAGGCTAGAGGTGTACTCCAGGGAAAGGAAATATTGTATTTTTTACCTCTTGCTCACTCGTATTTTTCGTGTTTAGTGTGGAAGCATTCCAGTATTTTCCCACCGGAGCAGCAAGACAAAGAAAGCAAGTACAAGTCCATATTTTGGTTTCGTGCAAGGCAGCATGCAAATTAGTCTGGTCATAAAGCCTAGTATAAAATACAAGACAGAAGCTTGTGTTTCCTCGTACACAAGTCTACAGCCAGCAATTTTTCTAAATGCTAGAATTGCCTACTTGACAGGGTTACTGTTAGGGCAGCAGTGTCCAATTTTTCTCCTGGAGGGACAAATTCTTAAAGAGTTTTGCTCTAACACATCTGCCTAAAAGTTTCTATTGATTCTTAAGACCTTGATTAGCTGATTCAGGTAATTTAATTTGGGATTAAACTTGGTGGCCTTCCGGGATTAGGATTGGATACCCATGTTTTAGGTTAGCATAGCATAGCATAAAGCTGCATAAGGAAAATGTATACCATTCTCCTATTCCAGACACAATGTACATAGGGTGACTGGTAGTGTGCTTTTGGCCTTTTGTCTCACGTTTGATTAAATCTATTACGTTTCAGCTCTCCAGACATGAACATATTTCTCAAGGGCAGATCTTGGGGGTTGTTTCAATTTATTGTTCCCGTGACTCATTTTGAAAGGAGATTTGTTTGGTTTCACGAAGGCAATCAAGCGCATTATTCCCCTTGTCTTAGCCTGCCGAGGACAAACGTATGGTTTGTCTTACCAACCAAGTATATGAAGTGTCCTCCGGCTTGTCGTTTTAAGAGTGAGAAAGAACAGATTTCATTGCTGTAAGGAACCATTTGACCCACTATCATTTTTGTAATTGGTCTGGGGGTTTTGCAGCAACTTAGCAATCATCCGTAGGTCATTTCCTTCATATTTTCTATATAAATGCATCACGTATTTTGTATTAGGGCAATCCTGATTGGTCTGGTTGATGGTGTAGAGCTCTGGCCTGGTCACACTGTGTCTCTAACATCACCCACTGTTCCTCACTCCAGTCCCCACCTCATTGTCTCATCTGCTTGGGTGTTTTCCCCCACCACCGATCCCATTTTCTCCACCAACATTTGGGATTTGGCTTCTATCTAGTGTTGTCAAAAGTACTAATGTCGGTACCAATCGGTACTGAACTGTTTATTGTGAAATGTTGAGTGGATTCTCAAACAGCTCTGATTGGCCATTGTGTTCAAACACTCAACAGATACGTCTGTGATTGGCTACAGTGTTTGAGAATCCCAGCGCTCAAAATGCTTGCAGAAATCCTGGTATCGTACTGACTAGCACCGACATCTGTACTTTTTGATAACATTACTTCTATCTTTCTTGCCCCCGTTGGTCTTTCTGACCTTATCTTTCTGTGTCGTCTTCTCCTGATTGGTGCACAGGTATGATGAACCACCCTCCGATACCCATCTCTGAGCTAGCCGAGCACACAGAGCTCCTGAAGGCCAATGACAACCTGAAGCTCTCCCAGGAGTATGAGGTACTGCATTTTATACAGAAATACCACTTTATGTTATGAATATGATTGTTAGCCATTATAAAGATGCTGCTTGTACAACAATGTGGGCATTCCTGCAAAAACAAATGCCAGTGAATTATTTTACCTTACATGCCATGGGGTTTTGAAGTGGCGCGGCTGTCTTGGTTTAAAGTGCTGGGCTCGCAAACGTAGCGGCTGCTGATTAGCCTTTGCTACTGCTGAATCAGCATTCATTTGCATAGAGTAAATGTCGTCGTCCATCTTAAATCACAGCGTGCTACGGCAGCACTGCCATCAACACCCTCTGGTTTTAATGCCATCTTAAAAGGCTCCCAGCATGAGCCAGACCTGACATCTCAGCGGGAACATAGCCAACCCACTATCATTTTTGGGACATGGCTTAGCATATATATTAGCATTAGCTGCATATGCTATCCAAATGAATTCATAAACAGCTAAGCCTGAGTAGTAGTCTGACCTCAGCCATTTGCAAATAGGTATTCAGCAATGGCATAAACAGGATCACCTTCGATAGTTTTGGAGTTACATAAAATAATAAAAAAACACTTTGATCTGCCTTGGCTTCATGAATAAGAAGGGGGTCCATGAACCCTTTGAAGTTCACAATGGGACTGCAAGGCTGATTTGAAGCAGATAAATGTGTTGATATGATATGAGGATGTGGATTTGGATTTATGCAAAAACATGCTGTGGATTACAAAAACCCCAGATTATGTCATCGTGCTTCCATCCATCCGTGATCCGTTAGATCCCATTACAGTGTGACATTTGGCTTGAAGGAGAATCGAACCAATCCAAGTTGTGTGCGCTGAAACCCATGGGCGGTTTGCAGCGTAGATGATAAGAGAGACATGTTTGAGAGCACGGACAACCTGTGGAGGATCCATGCTCTGTTATTTGTGCCTGCAATCATCGAAGGGTAAACAGCTACATCAATCCCCTCATTGTGGGTTATTTCGCCCCAGTATCAGCATGCAGAGACGGTCGCATAAAGGAAAACATCCCTTAAGCTAGAAGAGCTGGGATGGAGCCATTGCCAGAGAACAGGCTTGGAATCATAATGGAATACTAAATTACCCCAACAGGGGAATAGAATATTTATTCAGAATTATTGGGAATGTGGCGGCGTTTATCTTGCTGGCATCAGATAATTCACCCCAACACAAGAAGGAACAGACTATTTTATTAGCATTTCCTTTGCTATTATTCACTGTCCACGACAAAGCTACCTGGCCAAATGCTGGTGAATATTTAAACGATAGCACTTTAATGTGCGGCTGGAGGACTTTTATCTTGTTGTGAATGTTTATCCTAGCTGCTTTGTGTAGATCCTCAAATTTGCTAGTTACCGTTATTTTTAGTCCTCCCAGGATCCCGTGGCCTCACTCGACCCTGCTTTCTGAGTGTTGAACTCTCTTCTGTTTCTCTGCCTTCTTCTGATGTTCTAGCGGATGTAAACTCACTCTCTTCTCACATTAGCATTCATGCCAGCGATGCTGAGGGATTGGGAAAAAAGCCCTGAGGGTTGCTTCACTCTGTTTTCTCTTTCCACAGTCCATCGATCCGGGTCAGCAATTCACCTGGGAGCATTCCAACCTGGAGGTCAACAAACCCAAGAACCGCTACGCCAACGTCATCGCCTACGACCACTCCCGCGTAATCCTGGCACCCATCGAAGGTTGGACAGAACTGCACACACACTGATTCTTTCAAAGAAAAGCGTTGCATCTGAAAGGTTCCAGAACGACTGAACTTTCTTGTCGCCCACAGTTGCATCTGTCTTCAAAAAGGCTGTTTGTTTGAGAAATTTACTAGTGCAAGGTCCTAAAACCTTCTAGTGTTTATCCATATACATTAATCTGCTTTCTTTCCTTCCCACACAATTATATTGTGTGCTCGTGCACATACAGGAAACAAGTCAGATAACAAGCAAGAAATTGCACAGCCATATCACAGACTGCCTTTGGTTGAGGTATAGAAGCTGTCAAGCTTTTGGGAGAAACAGTGGAAAATCAGCAGAGATTCTGCTGAAATGTTGGTAAAACGCCCATCTTTTTTCCATCCAGAGGCAACTGTCAATCTTCAAGTCTCCTTTGTGCTGTTTATAGTTATATCCCCCCAGGTTCCCTCCCTTGCCGTCGCGTCACCTTGATTTTTGCTACAGTTCACCACAACCCAATTTAGATGAGCAATAAAACAGCGTAACAGAATCATCACAAAGACAGCGCCCATAAATGCATAAATTAATCAAGTTCGAAATTTCCATTTTACAGTGCAGTGATTTTGCCATTAGACACAGCGGTGGAACAATTCGTGCAGGCAGCCGTTCTCTGTTCACTTAGCTATGACTAAAGAGAAACACTCTCGCGAGCGCTTTGTGAGACGGGGAAGAGGCTTTTAATGGCATCCTTTTTTCCCCCTGATTGCTAATTTTGCCTTTTTCTCCAACCTAGAAAATGAGCACGGCCAAGTGTTTCATTGTTCGTTGTTAAGGCACGAAAACAACAATTTAGCACCGCGGGCCTGTATTTGTGATTGAAGCTTTTCTGTGTTGGATAAACTGTACAATTAAATATGCCTCTCATAGGTTATTAGCCAGAGGTCTGAAGCGAGCGCGGACCCCGAGTGTAATTACAAGTGACTTGTTTGAGAGAATTAATGGTGCTTCCTACTGGGGGATTTGAACAAACCCCTAACCTAAGTGTTGAACTTTGTTGTATAATTTGTCCCTCACCAACTGGCTTATTAAATCACCTTTATTATTATTGTAATGAGAATTACATGTTGGTACTCAGACCAACACTAAACCCCTTTAAGGCCCAGATCCAAACCCTGAATAACCCTAAAGTCTCTGAGATCCCAATTTGAGGGCCAATGTCATATGTATGTGGTTTTGAGAGATATCACGACCTAGACTTCAAGATCGTAACCTCTAGCAGTGGCACACAAGGGCTTTACTGCCTCATGGATCCTGAGCTTTGGCGGGAGAATGTTTGGCTGCTTTATGGGAGATTTACTACGGGCCGCACAGAGCGATGGCAGAAAGAAAGCGAGGTGGGGTCCGGCGTGTGTTCAGCTCGCTGATTTACTCCTAGACCAGCCTAATATAGCATCTGGCCCTAAATCAGCTGCAGTGGATGCTGTTGGCCGGCCCTCAGAGACCTAGACAAGGCCGAAAAAGCTGGAAGAGGCTCGATGGCTTTTCTTTCATGGGGATTATTTTCTAGCTCTTCAAGCTCTGCATTGTGCCAGTCATATGTTGATGATGTACTCATATTCCTGTATCGTAAACGCTGCGTTTGTGTGCTATGTAGCATAGCGTCAATCAAAATCGTGTTTTTTCATGATGCGTCCCTTGAAAAGTGGACATCTCTGTCATTCTGGCCCTAGCTCTTACAGTTACCAACCTACTTGCTTTGTTTCAAGGTATCACAGGCAGCGACTACATCAATGCTAACTACACTGACGGCTACAGGAAGCAGAACGCTTACATAGCTACACAGGGACCGCTGCCGGAGACCTTCGGAGACTTCTGGAGAATGGTGTGGGAACAACGAGCCACCACCGTGGTCATGATGACCAGACTAGAAGAGAAGTCAAGGGTGAGGCCAAACAAGGATTAATCTGGAATACTATACATAGGTCCCGCAAAACAGTGAGAATATTGAGTTAGCATTGACCCTCTCAAGCATAAAAATGTACAGTATATGTAAATATTCTGTAAAATGGTGCATTTTATATTGATACTTGACAGTAATAAATGAAATGGTTTGCAGTGCATTCTAGGATTGGCTTCAACGCAAAAGACAGAATTTCAGTTTTGCTAAAAGAAATCTTACATTTTGAAACAACCTGGGTAGCTAGGCAGCTCACTAGGTTGTGGAAGGGAGCTAATAGTCCCTAAGAAGATAATAGGTCGTCCCTTTTAGCCTTGTTAAAAAAAACTCTTCATACTGAACAAATTAGCATTATTCCAGTTGGAATGCCATTGGCGGTTGAGTGGGTGAACAAAAGGGATGGAGGAAATGGGACTTTCCGATAACAACTGGAAATCATCTCTCGGCTCTATTGGGGGCAGTTCGGCCCGTTTAACACAAAAAGAGAAAAATGAGAGAGAAAGAGGAAGTTGAGAATCCGTCATCCCTCAGCTGTGGCGTCTAGAAGCCTGTCAGGCTCAGCAGACTCCATCGATATCTCAGGACACCCCCTCTCACTCTCTTTCACCATCTTAGCGGGCGCCACATGGTGTGTTAGAGCTCTGTCAGATGCGATCAGAGTGAGCCGTTCAATCTGCAGCATAAGCGCAAAGAACACATTTAACCTGCACATTTCTGAAGCAGCGAGCTGTCACATCGCATCAGGGCACTGAGGGCCGCCCGACTGCTCGCCATGCTCCGTGTTGAGTGCATCTTCGGAGCAGGCCAGGGGTCTGTCAATGTGCCAGGTGTCGGAGCAGGGAAGAAAAACATTATGCCTGGGTATTGATGTGAGGCGGGTAGATGGGAAGGGTTTGAGATTGCAGGTGTGGACCCCCAGGACTGAGTCGTTATTTGTGACTGTGACAAGTCTTGCTTCTCATTTTGGAGAATCCAAAGTAATTTAGTGTCTTTTGAATTTAGGCTTTAGGGAGCTCCCAGATGATTATTAGATCCAATCTTGGTGGGATTTAGTTCAATAGCACTGTAATTCCTCCATTTGCATAGAGATGTCTGTGTAAATCAAAGTCAATGACCTCCAAAGAAGACATAAGGTATGTTAACGTTACCTCACCCTCTGCAGATAAAGTGTGACCAGTACTGGCCAAGTAGAGGGACGGAGACCTACGGTATGATCCAAGTGACGCTCCTGGACACCATCGAACTCGCCACTTTCTGTGTGCGCACCTTCTCTCTACACAAGGTAAGACTGTTTGTGTCCACCGAAGTAGCATGCAAACCAATTCAGTCACAGTATGGGTGCCAAATATTGCTCCCAAAGAGCCAATATCCACCTAATCGGGGTCTTCAGGATTGTTAGAAACTTCCAGGGAACATTTATTGGACCTTAACCCTACAGATGCAGGATTGGACACCCCAGTCTACAAAAAAGGCATTTCCTAGATAATATGTGCTCACTTACCTAGGAACACTTTGCTTTAGACGTTTTAAAGAGTTTTACGTTGTGTATGGGCCTCTTATTTCCCTCTGGACCTTAGAGCAGACACATTACATAGTTTTGCTTTCGGGCTTCGATAGACATATGCAACTTGGATGATTGCAAACAGAAACGTTTTTCCGAAACGTTCCCAGCATTCTCATCTCGGCTGCGTACATCAACACACGCATTTTTTATAATCTCCTCATTCCACATCCATCATCTTTTAATGCTACGCCTGCCAAAGAGAGGCACTTAGCTAAGTGGCCAGAGCAAAATTGGCATCCCAGACGGCGCAGCGGTCAAGTAAACATGAAGTGGTTGGGAGCGATAGAAAGGGGTCAGCCAGTTGCACGGTCAGACCGTAACGTGAATTAAAATGGATTGAGCTTTTACTGTAGCGAAGGACACCCGTAAGACATGAACAGAAGCATTGATTAAAGTACCAAGCATGAAGAGCATGCTTATGGCGTGCTAGGACAGATAAATGAGATCTCTTCTATATCTCAATTGATTCTCCAAGACAGCACAGAAAGTAATTGGATCTTCTCAGATTTGTCCCAGTAATCCTTTAGTTTCAGAAGAAATCTTCTGAGCTATGAATGAGCAATTAACCACAGTCTAGAACAGATGTAATTAAATAGTTTTTTGTTGTTGGTTTTTTTTACTTAATGTCTATCTTCAAATACTGTTGAGGTGTTTTTGTGGCACCAAAGTTGTCTTGCATTACTGGACTGAAAAGTCAAGAGTTTGCTTACTACCCTTACACACATACTTGCAGAAACTGTAAGGTGTATTTATGTGTGCACATATCCTGCAGTCGCACACACAGTAAACCCAGAGTCATGAATTCTTAAAAACAATCCTGCACAAGCCCATCCACTGCAGAGAAACAGCCTGCAGAAAACAGCCGGGGTGGGGGTTTGGGGTGAAGTATTTGGCCAAACTGGGCCAGTTTGCTCTTAATTACATAGTTTATTTATTCATTTATTCAAAGGGAGCCTCTGTTGGAACAGCAGCGACATTGAAATGCAAAACCTTCCTTTAAAGACATCCAGAATGAGAAATAAAGGCTAACAGCTAGAACTAGTGGGTCTACTGATGTCTCTCCCTCTTCTTAATGAAATCTTCTTTGCGGCAGATGTTTCTGGCTCCCTTGTTTTGTTAAAATACACTGTAGAAGACATTTTGGTGATTGCAGAATGTGTATATCATAGTATGCTTATGACACTGGCATGAACTCATGCTGACACAATTAAATTGTGCATTGATAGAACTATGGCTAGATTTATCGCCACATTACTGGTAAGATTTATTTCTGTGCATTCAATCAACTTGGCGTCACAGCACTTGTTTTCTCTTTCAGAATGGTTCCAGTGAAAAGCGAGAGGTTCGACAGTTCCAGTTCACCGCATGGCCAGACCACGGCGTTCCCGAGTACCCCACTCCATTCCTGGCCTTTCTCAGAAGGGTGAAGACCTGCAATCCACCGGACGCCGGCCCCATCATCGCCCATTGCAGGTCTGAACCCTGTTCCTACTTGTCAGGGCTCTCGAAGCCAGAAACTGGTCAGGAAGTGTCCTTGATCAAAGTTGCAGTCAAGTTTGGCGTCGTTCCCTAAAGTTGGCCTTTGGTTCTTGGTAATGAAAGCCAACTTTCCTGCAACTTTCATCCCATACTCTGTGTTTTCAGTGCTGGCGTGGGCCGCACAGGCTGCTTTATCGTGATTGACGCCATGCTAGAGCGCATCAAGCATGAGAAGACGGTGGACATCTATGGTCACGTGACCCTTATGCGCTCCCAGAGGAACTATATGGTGCAGACGGAAGACCAGTACAGCTTCATCCACGATGCCCTCCTGGAGGCCGTTGCCTGCGGGAACACGGAGGTGGCAGCTCGTAGTCTCTTCTCCTATATCCAGAAGTTGGCTCAGGTGGAGACCGGAGAGCACGTCAGCGGCATGGAGCTGGAGTTTAAGGTAACCACAAGACATATGAAAAGTAGGAAGATAATCAAGCTAGTTACAATCGACATCGCTTTTGTTATTGTGGATACAGATGTAAAACTCCAGCTCTAGTTGTGACCGAGACAACCAAGGATTGTTGACAGCCAGAGAGGGATTGTGGAAAGGGTGAATTAACACCCGAAGACGGATGTTGAGGAGAAGCGATGTGTTCACTAATGAGCAGACAGGGATTTTGGGTTCCATTTGGCAACCAAAACCATCCCTGCAGGTTTCTGGCCTCCAATGCCTTTAAAGGTTTTCCTTCTTTCCAGTTCTTTAGCTCTTTCAGGCTTTTTCTTCACCCTTGAATGAAGTAATCCTCACAAGCTCAGGGAGAAGCATTTGGAGCATTAGTGAGGTGGCAAACCAATTAGTTTAACGATGGGTCCCAGTAGCAAGGTGGTAGCATTTCTATTTTTGAAAATCGTAGTATGAGTACCCTTACGAAAAAGAAGTTTGCTATTAGTATACTTCTTTAAAACTAAAAATAGGAAAGAATGCTTTTAGTTTACTTTTTATGTATTTCTCAGAAATGGGCTTTATGTAATTATCATAAATATACTTAAAAATGACATTTAAGTATACTGACATATACTTATGTATAAGCTTTTCCTAGAATCTGTGTTTTTATTGTTATACAGTAGAGGGCGCTAGTACACATCTTCTGCACAGAATTCCCAAAATAACACAAGTGAAGAAGAAAAAAGAAACAATGGATACTAGCACATGTAATCTAATATGATCATCTGACATGAAATAGCATCAAAATGTTAACGATATGGAATAAAATGTCGACCGATGAAGAGTAATAATTACAGTCAAACTTTGGGGTGTTGATCGACTCCATCTACGTTTTGATTATTATTCTGAAGCTAATTCATAGTCTTTTTTTCAGCTTTTTGTTCAAAATTGTATTTCTTTATTTTCTATGAAACACATTAAAGTGTTTAAAAAAGTATGCATTAAGCTAGAATAAATGTTTTTTTTTTACAAGCAGATACCCTGTTCTTTCTTTGGATGTTTTGTATTTTCAGATATTCATATAACAAAATATATACACATTAAAACCTAAATAGGGACATAGCAGTATACTTAAAGTATGATGTAAAGTTCACTTAAAGAAAACGTATGAGTATACTTGCAGTATAAAACTAATAGACTAGTAGTTTACTGAGACTATACTTCAAAGTTTGCAAAGTATTTAATTAGTAAACTATCAGTATACAGTACATATAAGTTCACTTTTAGTATAATTGCAGTACAAACTACAAACATGGAGGTAAACTAGTAGTGTACTCAAAGCTTACTACTGTTATACTTAAAAGTATTCTTTTATATTCTAGAAAGTGGGCCAATTTAGTCCCAAGGAGTATTAAAACAGTACACTTACAAGTAACTACTAGAAAACTGATATTTGTTTTCTTGCTACATAATGTATACTTAAAAATATACTTGAAATTTACTTAATTATACTTAGTAAAATTAACTTTTTCGTAAGGGTAGTATTGCGAAATGTGCTATCAAGTTGTGCATCTAGTGTTGCCAAAACACAGCTAGCTAGCTAATGTCCAATTCATTAATGAATGAGTTCTTCTAAAGAGATCAAACTATTTCGCAAAATGTCTGAATTGGTTTGCAAATTGGTCAGAAATTGTTCCTCCTGGGTAGCCCGTCAATGTAGCAAGGTAATTGAGTAGAGGTATGCCATTCTAGCCAGAAAATCAAATAACAACATGCTAGGTTTTCAGGCTAATCAACTAAAGGAATGATAAGACGGTTAGAGTTGTGCTAGGCTGGAAAATCAGCAGTATACTTGGCTACACGTCACTTTTTAAAATATACTCCAAAATACTAAATATACTCAAATATACTCCATAGTAAAATATACTATAATTTATGACTTTTATTTGTCATATTTATATGGTTAGCATGGGGGATAGAATATTTCCCAACACGATGAGAGTGGTTGCGCTAATAAGGTGCACACAAACCAAACCATGTTTAAACCTCTTTTAAACTCTACCCGCCCCAACCAAACTAGCTAAAATGTGTGTGTGTGTGTGTGTGGACGCATCCTTATTATTTCAACAGCTCGGTTCATAGCTGGCACTTCCCACCGGAATGCCTCATGCCCTTCCAGGTCCTTCTTTGAAAGCTACTCAAAGACTCAAAGGAAAGACAAACAGCCAGTGGCTGCTTCTGAAAGAAAGGGTAGAAAAGACTAGGCCTGGAGCAGGAACTGAATGGATTTATTACCGGGCAAAGGCATTACCTGGCAGAACAGAAGAGAGAGAGAGAGAGACTGCGGCACAGTTTCTAGATGTGCCAGGCTCGTCCAGTTAAAAGGAGACAATGCTTCCAGACAACTGACCTAGAAAACGGAGAAGAATTGCGGGTACTGTGGCTCGGTTGATGTTAATTGATGGTTACAAGCTCTAATTTGGATCATGAGACATGTGTACGAGGTGTATGAGCACGTACAAAACGGTGGTGTCCAGTCAGAGTATGAATACAAAGCAGCATCCTAAAAGCAACAGTGACCCATTTTGCCAATTGCCTCCAAAGTTGCATGACTTTTCAGTTTTATCGGAGCTGGGTTTCGTGCCACCTGATGGACAAAAAAATGGGAGTTTTGGTAATTATAACGGCAACGAGCATTGACAGGTTTCCTGCGAGCACAAGTAAACTGGGTCACCCAGTCTCGCCCATTTATAAACAGTCTGACACTGAGAAAAATAGAGGCATTAAACCAAAAATAAAAGGTCAGAATGGTTAAACGACTCCCATGCAGCAAGTAATGTCCTTCAAGCCTAAATATCCTTAACAGTGTTGGAAGTAAGCTGTATTCTAGTTTGGCTGGACTTCCATCAAGCACAATCAAACCTCTACAAATGATTCATAATGCAGTGGGACGACTGGTCTTCAACGAACCCAAAAGAGCCCATGTTACCCCTCTCTTTATCTCCTTGCACTGGCTACCGGTTGTGGCTCGCATCAAGTTCAAGACATTAATGCTTGTTTATAGAACAGCCACAGGCTCAGCACCCACCTACTTCCACTCACTATTACAAATCTACATCCCCTCCAGAAGTTTGAGATACGCTAGTAAGCAACGCCTCATGGTACCGTCACAAAGAGGCTCAAAATCACTTTCCAGAACATTCTCCTTCACCGTTCCTGGCTGGTGGATTGATCTTCCCACCCCTATCCGGAATGCTGAATCCCTTACGGTTTTCAAGCAAATTGGTATTACAAGCACTTCCTGTGTCTGTTTGCTTCTTTAAGAAGAATCGCTTTATGTATCCCCCAATCGTAAGTCGCTTTGGATAAAAGCATCTGCAAAATGACTAAATGTAAATGTATTTAAGCTGTAAATGTAAATGACTTGATCAGTTGTCTTTCTCTTCCCACAGCGTTTGGCGAACTCCAAAGCCCACACATCCAGATTCATAAGTGCCAATCTGCCATGCAACAAATTTAAAAACCGGCTGGTAAACATCATGCCGTATGAGAGCACTCGAGTGTGCTTGCAGCCAATCAGAGGGCTGGAAGGATCCGACTATATCAACTCTAGCTTCATTGACGGATACAGGTACTGCAACAGTGATCTACAGTGGGAAAGCAATTCAGAGCACCTTAATTCACAGGAACTCACTTTCTCTTTCCTGTAGACAACAGAAGGCTTATATAGCCACACAAGGCCCATTAGCGGAGACCACTGAAGACTTCTGGAGGATGTTGTGGGAGAACAACTCCACCATCGTGGTGATGCTGACCAAACTGAGGGAGATGGGACGAGTGAGTGTCTCTCTCTTTAAGACAATTGGTTTTTAGGCTCCAGAACACGTGATTTAATCATGTTTCCGTTTGTTTTTGCAGGAGAAGTGCCACCAGTACTGGCCGGCGGAGCGCTCCGCTAGATATCAGTACTTTGTGGTGGATCCGATGGCGGAGTACAACATGCCTCAGTACATCCTCAGAGAGTTTAAAGTGACCGATGCTCGGGTGAGTCCTGGAATACAATAAAAACATATCGTGCCGAATGGTTCTGAACGATTACTGCTTTCATATACATTTCCTGAATTATTTACATGGTATTTTGGGGTACTTCAGAGAATATCATGGTTTTCTTATGTTAGTTTGGACATTTACGGTGATATTCTTGGAAGTACCATTTAAAAGCCATTATATCGCCAAGGTATTTCCAAGAGTATTGTGGCATTAATATGGTACATGTCCAAAAACCAAAGTGTTATCATGGTACCACGTATGAAATAATCTAATACTGTGGTACTTTGACATTGTGATGTTAAATATTACTATATTTACATACCATAGTACTCCAAGACTTTTCAAAGAATGTCATGTTTTCTTGAAATCATGAGGGGAAAATATGGTAATACCATGGTATGTTCATGATTACCATGTATATACCATTTTACTGCAAAGAGTGTCATGGTATTATCATGAATTATATCTAATAAACAGTAAATTATGTATTAAATACAGTAATAATGATACTAATAATATTATTTTTAATTTATATATTATTTATATTAAATGTATTTTATATATAAATTAAATAAAAATGTTTATTGTTTACTGCAATTAGCAATAATATATTCTTTATATTTTATTTGTATTATAATTTTAATTATATTTTGGGTTTTTTATTTATATATATATATATATATATTTTATAATGTACATCCTGCATTAAAAACATGGTAATGCTATGGTATATTATTATTTATTTATTTATTAAAATATAAATCTAAGATGTCTGTATTTTTATTATTTGCATTTTTACATTATATAATTGTTTTATTTGTATTATAGTTTTAAGCATAATTTTAGTATTAATAATATTTAGTATTTATAATTTCTAACTAATATGTACAAATAAATATTGATGTAAATCATGCCATAAAAACAAGATAATACCACATCATTGTTTTCGGAAGCAGATTATATCAATTTCAAGTTCTCTATCCATTCTGAGCCAAAATACTGTTAGATGCCTTAAATTCTTGCTTCCCATGAGTCTCAGCGGTAGGTCTTTCTTCAGAAATGGCTGAATATCCCATCAAGCGAGCGACTGCTGGAAGAACCGCTTATTTAATGACTCGAAACACTCTGAGCGGACAGACCCAAGACCAAACGAGCATCACTCCAGCCGAGCACTTTAATTGTGATTGAATCATCCAGGCAGGCTCTCCAGTAATCAGACTGCAGTGAGAATCAAAGAGAGCTTTAATCAGAGCCGACTGGAGGAGGCGGGGCCTGGACTGAGGCATGATGGGACGTCACGTACTTAATCACACGATTGGACACACATTGCTCGGCCTGTAGGGTGTGCTCACCATTCGGTCCGGGCTCTTTTACGCCTCGTTTTCTTTCACCCTTCTCATGTCGGAGCAGAAACACACTGCTTGTTGCAGTTAATCAAACGGAGAAGAATAAAGACACAGCGCAAGACTCTTTTCAAGATGATTTATGTAGACGATATTCAGTTTATATGTTGCTGTTTATGTATTTTTTCTGAAATTACTTATAGGTGTCAATCAAAAGAACCATCATTTTGCCTAATGCTGTTGTTGCAAAGTTACTGTATAGTGTGTGTGTGTGTTTGTTTTAATGTACAAAAGCAAGAATATTTATTTTAATTAATATTATAATAATTAAATATAGCATTAAATTATTAATAATATTATATTATATTACTATGCTATTAGTAATAATATTATACTATAAATAAATTATATTTTATACATTTTTTATAAAAAGGCATTTGTTAACCTGGTTTTATTAACTTATATATAAAGAGTGTGTG
This sequence comes from Carassius auratus, assembly GCF_003368295.1. NCBI lineage: Eukaryota > Metazoa > Chordata > Actinopteri > Cypriniformes > Cyprinidae > Carassius > Carassius auratus. The sequence goes on from NC_039289.1 coordinate 671,334, forward strand.
TACAATTCCAATTGTATTTTTGGTATCATTTTAATAAATATATATATATATATATATATATATATATATATATATATATATATATATATATATATATATACATATATATATATATATATATATATATATATATATATTTTTTTTTTTTTTTTTTTACTAAAACTGGAATTCCAATTTTTATACAAATAAATATTGATGCAAAGTAAAGTTGCGTAGTAAAAAATTATATTTATCATTAATTAATATAATAATAATATATATTTTTATAATACAAAATTATTGTAATATATAATATTTGTTATATAGTATTTTTATTAATATTGATATTTTATTTAATATCAGGTTTATATTACTTATAATTTGAGTTCCTGCTTATATTTATTAATTTATAATTTAAAAAGTGTGTGTATGTGTATTCTTTTATTAATTTTTTTCAATATCATTTTAATATTATATATACTCCCAAAACAATGTAATATAAAAAAACATGAATTAAAAAAAATATATATATATAGAATTTTAATTACAGTTTTGAATATCAAAATAAAATGTATATAACTGTTTATATAAACACAATAAAAATAATTGTAAATATACTAATTGAATATTTGATTAATTATTGAAAATTATTAACATGTTGATATTTCAAATTATTAAACGTTAAACAAATTTGTAAATATCCTTAAAATAAAATGAACCAAGTAATAGTCAAGTTTCATGTGATCAACAGAAACATAGTTCGATCCTTTTCTTTACAAAAGCACAAAAATTTAAATAACCCCCGCCAGAGGATATATAACTTTTGAGGAAGCGTCCGAGTGTTGGTGTGTGATCCAGAAAGCCTTGCGTTAGACTGTGTTTGATCCTTCAGACTCTGAATATCTCCGTCCTCTTCTGTGAAAGCTTTAATGGTGTCTGGTTCTGCCTGAGCTTCCCTTCGATCGTTTCGGCCGCCGCTCTCTTCTCCTCTCCTCTCATCCGTCAGGGTTTCTCCAAACCATCGATCAGCCGTTTAGCAGCGTCTCCTCGAGATGACGCTTGATTTCCCTCAAAGTTCGGCCGCAGATGTTTAAATCCCGCGTCCGTTCGGATAAAGCCATCCGTCCAGCCCCTGTCCTGTGAAACCACAATGATGGTGGGAGTCAAAGAGACTGGCGTTTATGTGTGTTTGTGTTTTTCTCTCAGGACGGCCAGTCCAGGACCGTTCGGCAGTTCCAGTTCACCGACTGGCCGGAGCAGGGCGTTCCCAAATCAGGAGAGGGATTCATTGACTTCATCGGACAGGTGCATAAAACTAAGGAGCAGTTTGGACAAGACGGGCCCATTTCTGTCCACTGCAGGTGAATACACATTTATTATCCAGCGTGTGTGTTTATGGAGCGACAGAAGGCTAGAGTTGCTTTCCTTTCCTTTTATCTCTCATCCATCTTTATCTCCGTCTCTCCGTCTTCAGCTTCTGCTTCACGTGGCGCCGTGTCTCTGGTTTTGGTCCTTTCGGATCTTGAAGGCATTGCATCATCTTGTGTTCCAGTAAAAATATCGAAACATTTTAAAATCGAGATGCAGAAATGACACACTAAGTATTTTTTCCCGGACAAATGTATCAAAATTAAGTTACGTTTAAATAATCCTGCCTTTCCTTCAAATGAAGTTTATTTTTCTGACTCTACTGGCAGATATTTATTCTTGTTTTAAACTTAAATTCACTTCATTTTGATGAATTCTTCAGAAAACAGCACTTAAATATTTCTCTGCTCAACTAATTCAGTTTATGAATAGTACTGGAAAACGAGAAAACATCGAAACTCAAAAAAACTAACTCTGTTATCTATATTAACATTGTTATATTAGTATTTAATACTGTAATTACAATTTACTTGTTTTCATTATATATTAAATATAAAAAGTTTTTCAAGTAATTATTATTGTGTTAATACACTTAATTAACCCTTCAGAAAACAACACTTAAAATTGTCAAGTAAATATAATTTGATTTATGAATTTTAAGATATTCATACTGGAAAATGACAGAAATAACATTTTTGGCAGGATATATAAATAAAAAAAATATTAAAATTAATTTAAATCATTACATGCAAATGTGCTTGCCAAGTGAATTTGTCTTGTTTTATGAATGTTTTTCCATCAGAAAATGAATTAATAATTGATTTTAAATGTGGTTCTTTTTGTCTTTGACGAGGTTTGAGGTTTTTTGGTGCTGGTTTAATCTTTCTCTCGTATTCCTCTCCTCTCCATCCATCTCTCCCCAGATTTCATATCTAATAGAGCCACATGGTTCAGTCATTAATTGCATGATTACGTCGACTGAATGGAAGTGTTAATCCTTCACGGCTGTCAGATCTGAAAGTCTGTCTGTTTAACCAGCGTTGGGTTTTAGTCTGCGACCGGCTGCCAACCCAACCACTTCTCTCCATCTTTTCTTTTCTTTTCTTTTCTTCAGCCTTCTTTCTGTAGGGTTCTGGCAGCATGGATGGACAGAAACGTCAAAAGCGTTTTGTTTTCCTGACAGTGACAGTCGTGAGACTCTGAAGCAGTTTTTCATTAGATTGCCCGACTCTTCTGCCGAGGTTACATCACTGTAACGGCGCGTCGTGATTGGTTGTGCATCTAAACCAATCAGAGGCCGTCCTTCGCTGCTTTCCCAAGCCGTTTGTCACTTTCAATCTTGCCAAGTGGAGGCAAAGCCGAAAATAATCCCGTTGTCAAATCAATTATTGTTGGCTTGGTGAAATCACTCTGCGCTAAAGCAGCTTATGAAGCCAGCTTTAAAAATCAGACTTAAGACTCCTCCTATTTCAAGCGCTGTCACAACGAGACGAGTTTAGCGCTCGCGCGTGTTTGTCCAAACTAAACCAGTGGGATTTGTTCTGCTGCTGTTTAAATAGATGGCTATTGGGTGAATTCAGAGTAGTATACTAGCAAGGGTTTTTGAAATAGTGTAGTATGCATTATGTATAATGTGCATAACATGCAAGAGCACACTGTGTGGAATACTGTATCCCAGAATGCAATGCACTTGAACATCCACAAATGAATAGACATGATTTGTTAGACCACTAAAACTTGTTTAATACCAAAGTCTGATTGATTGATTGATTGATTGATTGACTGATTTAGCATAGGGCATTTTATATTTTTTTTAAATATTCACATACTTATTTTTATTGCTCCTTAAATATTTTATTTGTTTATTTGTTTTGTTGATTTTAGTATTTTTATAGTCTTTTTAAGTCTACATATTTATATTTTGTTTAATTATTTATTTATTGTTCTTTTATCATTATTTTATGTGTATTGTATTTATTATAAATGGATTTAAGTGGGGACTTTTTTTATTTCGTTTATTTAGGCATTTTATATCTAATTTTAAACCATTTATTATTTTATTTTTGTATTGTTATTATATATATATATATATTTTTTTTTTTATGGAATAATAAAAATATATATATATTTCTGAGACGTTAACTTACAGTGTGGTGAGGTCATGTGACAACACTACATACTTATTTCCATAACTAGTTTCAAATACTAATTTCAAATGGAGGAATGCTATGTAGCAGTATAATGATATTACATTTCATACAGATATATAGTAAACATATCTTGCTTTATGGGTTTAAAAAAAATGGATGGATTCAGGAAAGATGCAACAACATTACTGCTTAGTGTTTCACATCCTAATTTCATGTATGTTACTACCATGCAGGAAAAATGAGGCTCACAAACCAAACTTTTTTTACTGTACCATCATCAGTTCTTGGTTTCAGAGAGTGTTTTTAACACAAGCTTGTGCTTTCCTCAATGCAGTGCTGGTGTGGGCCGGACTGGGGTCTTCATCACGCTAAGCATTGTGCTGGAGAGGATGCGCTACGAGGGGGTGGTGGACATCTTCCAGACGGTCAAAATGCTGAGAACACAACGGCCAGCAATGGTGCAAACAGAGGTGAGAGTCCAGAGCTTCTGATTTCCTGCAGATTGTCTTGTTTAATTGCTGGACGTTTGGCAAACTCAAGTAATAGCAAACACTTATGCTAATGCTTTTGTGTTTGCTTTACAGGACGAGTACCAGTTTTGCTATCAAGCAGCTCTGGAGTACCTTGGAAGTTTTGATCACTATGCAACGTAAAAAGCCATTTTTTTCCCCCGACCAACAACCCCCCTCCCCACAACAGCCTCCTGAGCCATAAAAAACTTGCTTGAAAACATGAAACGATGACAACTATACACAATTCTTACCATTTTTTTCGAATAATCATCTTTTGGAACCAATCAAAATGCCTCGTGCGTAACCCCAATTGGACAAGCAACACTGGAGAAGTGCAAATGAATCCCAAACCCTTCTACATCCCAAGCTCGTGAAGGAGGAACCAATCGTTTTGGCTCTGGCTGTAGGTGTCTGGGTGTCGGACCACTAACCTTACCTCAAGTGTTCTGACATGGAGGACAAACATCGTTTCGTTTCAAACTAACTCTGTGAACATATTACAAAAAGACGTGAAGGAAAAGTTGGTGAGATACAACAGGTGCACATATTAAAGTATAGATTATGAGCACCTGATTCATTGGCATTTAAAATCCTTTTTTGTTTATTAAAATGGAAACGTTTTCATTGAAAGGACAAGTATCAGTCTAGTAGAGGACTTCACTGATGTCTTCAATGGGGAAGTTGGTGCAACAGTACAAACAAGACTTCTTTTGCTGCTCACGTCTTGGGTCCAAGCCTCTCTTTTTGGGAAAAAATTGGGAGCCACTTTAGAAGCAATTCAAGGCAAAATGTTCATCCACTTGAGAACATAACCCTCCTCTTGAAACCACTGAAGTCGCCAAACAAGAAGTCGACACGTCAAATACCTAATCACATCAGTTTCTTGAAGTGGGGACAACTTTTTTGGTGCTTTCAAAGACATGCTAGTGAACATTTCTGCCAATGTAGCTCCTATCCTCCACCTCTCGAGAGCCAATTGGAGCGTGAAATGTTATGTCAACTAGACATTAGGACCAGAGGATCCAGCAAAGAAAGTCTTGAGTTTCTTTGGTGCAATGTAGCTCCATTTCCATCCTCAAGAGCCAATGGGAGCATGACATGTTGCATCAGCTGGAGATTAGGATGAGAAGGAACCATCAAGAAAGTCTTGAGTTTCTTTGGCTGAATACATCCGATACATTGACTGGTCTCTCCGTTGACGTAATCCATGTATTTGGCGCACGGGATAGGGGATGCGTGGCTAAATCTTTCTTTGACGTCCCCAGTGAACAACGTTCTTTCCCATATTTCAATCAACTTTTTGTCTTACAATTGTTTTTTTTTTGCTTTAGTTTTTCTCTTGATACCAAACATGCTGCTTTTGCTCCATTATGCTGTACGTGAGAGTCTGATTCAATGGACACAAGTGTGCGAGAGCATGATTACGTGTGTTGCTCCCACCAGTCAATCCATTTCCTTATGCCTCAACAGTCGCCCAGGATGAAATAGCATGTATTTTATCATCATCAACGACCCGTTCCTGGTTACTTTGGGATTTCTTGCGTTTATTTGTTGGTTGTTTTTGAGGTGTTTCGTCAATGGATTTTGGCTAATGAAAAGCAAGAAGCAGGCATAGGTTTGCACCCTGAAATTGCAGTACAACTATCTTGTGAAACTGTTGTTGTAGGTGGGACTGTTTTACACACTCATGCGTATGCGTATGAGGGGGAGGGGCCTGCACTCCGCCGTTAGAGCTGATTGGCTGTACTGGAGAATGCTTGAACATGGAGTGTTCTGATTGGTGAGAGAATGAAAGGAGCCGTGTGTAATCTAATTTCCAAAAAGCCTTATTCTTGTAACATTATAGAGAAAAAAAATGAAATACATTATTGTTGTATTATTTTGACTATTATTTTCTTAACAGACATTTGATTTCTCGGTTTAATGTTTTGCTTTTTTTTTTTTAGCAAAGATACTGTACTCTTTTTTTAGTATTATTAGAAAGAAAAATTATGCTCATTTTGCTCATTTTACGTTAAAAGACATTCTATTTTTTCACTGTAGAAATGTAATGTGAGATGTGTTTGTGTGCATGTATACATAGACGAATGGGACAGGAATGTATACATACACACTCACATATAGTATATTTAAATGCAGAATATAAAGATGTATCCAAATCTTCATATGAATAGCCATTTTTGTTTTCGTTTTTGAAGCGGGCGCTCATTTTTATACCACCATGAAATTATGAAAACTGTGTGTATGAAATCATAATTGACTTTTTATTTGGTTTTGTTTTAGAAAAATACACAAATTTCCCATAAATCATTGCAGGGAGAGCTTTAACTTCCTGTTGCCCAATAATGAAGGTTGGATAATGATTGCAATCCTGTTGTTGTTCATCAATAGTGCGAGTATGAACTGAAGTATTACTTTTATAAAAGACGTACAACTGGTTTACTAAATACTGAATTGAACAACAACAAAAAAACATTTAAATGCAATCATCTCTACTTTCCAAATTTTACTTAAAAATAAAAAAACACTAAAAAATAATTTTGTTACAGCCCATATCTGTGAAAGCTTTTTGAAACATTTGATTTTGTCTTTTTACTTTTCAAACCACCGAATGTTCAATCGTTTGTTGATATCAACTATGATTCTGAATATAATGCCTGTAAATAAACAAATATATATGTATTTGTATAATTTGACCCTGAATATTTCTGTCTTTGAACAAAACTGAGATAACCAACAAAAAATGTTTATGCTAATGGAAACCCTGCACAGTTTTGAAAGAAGCTTTGTCTCATGCTAACAGCTCTGTTTATCTCTCGCTCTTCACTTCATTTCTTTTTTCCTGATCCATTTGTTCATTTTTTCCCCAACTCTTCACTTTTTTCCCTTATCGTAGCCAACACACACTGCAGTCCAGTGGTGAGAGAAATCACGCAGCTTTTTTTCCCAATAGATTTGGTGCATCACTCTTTTATTTTTATTTTTTGTAAGATCCCTAATACATGTCTGTCAGATTTTACTCCAAAATCAAAAAGCATAAAGTAAATAAAACTTAATTTTACAGATTTTTAAAAGACTTTCACCACAAAAATCACAGTATTTCTCATTATTCAGTGGTGATTATAATTATTGCACATGCAACAAATTGTTTTTAATCAATTATTTTTATGTTTTTCACATTATAGTAATGTGAATTTTTTTAAAATTTGAATTTTGGGGGAACTATGGTAATATTGTATGGTTGGGGGAATAAATGTTTGTTTGTTTGTTTGTTTTTGTTTTTTGGAGTGAAATTGGACAAAGCAATATATTGGAAATATTTTATGAGATTCAGGAGCTTTTACCTATCCCGAAACTAAAGCAGTAATCATTTTGTGTTTTTTTTTTTTTTGTAATTCTGAGTGACTCTGTTGTTAGATTGGGATCAAGAAGGACTTATAAAATGCCCAGTGCCTATAAAATGCCATATGAACAGCAAGAGCGAACTGCCTTGAATTGGTTGCGCGTTTGGTGATTAGCTTCAAGTCATCATCACTAGTTTAAACACACACACGTCTCTCACAACTGCTTCTGCACTTCATCTTTTTTTAATTAGTAGTTCATTGCTAGATGTTTACAGCTACCATTTTAAGTTCACTTTTATAATTTAGTTTGTTACGTTGAGGGGACGAAGTACGAGAGAACATGGAATCTGGAAATTCCAGTGCTGCCTTTTAAACTGTTGGGAGTTTTGTGTGTTTCTAACAAACTTTTCCTTGGAAGGGAAAAAAAAAATGCAAAGGACACTCATGCGATTGGACTTGTTGGACTGATCTCTGAAAACTATGACGGTAAAAGTTCTCTGAAGTCCTGTTGGTCTCCTCAACGTAAGGACGTTCAACAACAGGAGCCAAAGGTGTGATTCGATTAGTCTACAAACAACGAAGAAACAATAAACTAAAGTGAACGTATTAAAACCACGGCCAACAAAAACGAAGAAAAAAGCCAAACGTGAAAATAGTTTATCTTTGTACGAAGGCCAAGTGCTATCGCTTTCGAACTGTTACTTCTGACGAACACAATAACTGGTTTGAAACCACTGTGTATGTAGATATGTTGACTTTGTATTAAAGAAATGTTGTCTGAAAATACTGGTGTGCCTCGTATTTGATCTGGAAATATTCATGGACGTAGTTAACGTTAAGTCTAGCATTAGGTTTCCATGGGATCATTAAAATTTCATGAGCTCAGTTTGACAAGACAGATGGCGAAATAAATTTGCTTATCCTCCACATATATACGAGAACCAATCAGCTGTCATCGCACATGGCATCTTAACAGAACCATCAATTACTTCACAATCTGGCCTGATACCTGAATGGTAAACACATCCATAAACTCAACATGCTCTTAATCTAATCATCTCATCCTGGTGCATTTTGCCACCCGCTGCCTGCAATTTTAACATCGCAACCCTGGGATGTAAATAACATGTAGAATGACTACAAATGTGTGCATAAACCAGTGGAGAAAGCAGTTGTTTGATTGTTTTGACGCCCAATTATATGCATTATCAATAGCGTTTGAAAAGTCAGTTGAGGAAGTGAGTACGATATTCTAGGAAGCTTTAAATATCACCTCACAGTCAGTATTTGGTGCAAATCTTCAACAAATGCCACTGGGCTCGTCTGGAGGTTTGAACCGTTCATCTCATGCTTTTGCTATTGATGCTGCTGAAGACGAGAGAACAAAATGTTGGTTTATGTTCAACATGAAATCTTTGTTAAAATCCTAGTGTTAAATACAAAAGAAAAGGTGAAGGAGATCTGGGGCTAATTGCTTTTCTCGTCAGTCATCTAACTCATTAGCACTGTTCCTTGGGAGCCCATCAAAGCGCCGTTTGCATCTGAGCAGCCAAAAGCCATGGAAATTTCAAATAAATGAGAACGAAGTAAATTGGACCATCCGCCGCCCGTGGCAGAGCTGAGCTACAAATGGCACATCAATTGAATCAAGCCATGGAAGAGTAATCCTGGAGAAAGAGCCAGACATCATCTTTGAGAGATCAACAAGATAGAATGTCTTTTGCTCAGAATAAATGCTTGGAAATTATTCAATGCACTTGTATTCAGATCTAATCAATGCTGTATTCTCTCAAATGCATTTGATTACAACAATAGTTTGAACGCTGATTCTTGAGACATGTGATAATACATGTTTGCATGGTATTTGTTCTGGAAAAGGTAACATTTATGCTTTAATGTGAGTCGGAATGATTTCGAATGTTTCTAACACGCGTCCAAATTTCCATTTGTTTTACAGAAATGTGGATGTTATCACTCGCTCCATCTGAAACCACCATTATTTTATTTTTTAAAAAATCCTTTTCGCAGCATGTTTCAGTTATTGATGAAAGCATTTCAGAAATGTGATGGCTTGTTCTTGAACATCTTTGCATTTATCACCAAGTTCAGCAACAGATTTTGGTAAGTAATTGGGCTGACCTTTTATTTCAGCACTGTTTGTCAGAATCATCACATAAAATGTTAAGAATTTCTGGGAATTTGTAGATATTTTCCCTTGCTTTGGTAAAGTGACGTTACAAAAACAAAATGGCTGCTGCACTCGAATGTTGATAGGCCTACAGCAATCACTTTATGCCTGTTTTCAGTTTGAAACCACTTTTCTCGATTCATTCACATTCAATATTTGCCTCATTTTAGTCCTAAAGTCGCACATTTTGTGAGACAACAGGTTGCAACCAAACATATCTAGCGACAGTTGTTCACATGATAATTTGTTCGGCATGTGCAATTTGTTTGTTTGCTAGCTTGCTTTGTTTGTTTTGTGTGCAGATGTTAGCAAAGAAGGGAGTTAATCGTTATACGCCTGAAGTCGAAACAGCTCAGTTCAGTCCCGGGGCCCCATTACAGATGTTTCTGGAGCGCAAACATATGATCAAATGTTACTGAATTCCGCTTTAAGTATCTCGGACTGCGGTTTGAGCTTTCTGTTATGCTAATCCAATTTTTATGCGACCTTAAACCAAGACCTATTTTGGGGAAGCAAATGAATTCTTTCTTTTAAAAAAATTCGCTTGAATACACTTACGGTTTATCTCGGCGAGAGGAGAGTGGCTGCTCTCCGAGTTTATTATGCAAATGAGACAATTTGACAGATTGCGCGCAACCCTTCATAATCACTGTTCACGGACTGCTTGCTGCGGCACGGGCGCGCGCGTTTATAGGAAGCTGGGCTCTTTTAACTAAATATGCTCTCGAAATCGCCGCGGGAGTTTCACTCGTTCATTCTGGTCAGTGTTTACATCCATCCGCAAGCTCATGTGAGCTCAGCTTTACAGAAACTCGCTGATCAGATCACAGAGACAGAACAACAACACCCTGACTCTGTTTTAATCATTCTCGGGGACTTTAATAAAGCCAATCTGTCCCGTGAACTGCCAAAATACAGACAGCATGTTACATGTCCCACAAGAGACAGTAATATATTGGATCACTGTTACACCACAATAAAGGATGCATTTCACTCTGTTCCACGAGCAGCTTTGGGACGTTCTGATCACCTTCTGGTTCATCTTATACCGACCTACAGGCAGAAACTAAAATCAGCTAAACCTGTATCAAGGACTGTAAAAAGATGGACTAATGAAGCAGGGCAGGATTTACAATCTTGTTTTGACCTCACTGATTGGAGTGTTTTTGAAGCTGCTGCCACTGATCTGGATGAACTCACAGAGACCGTAACATCATATATCAGTTTCTGTGAGGATATGTGTATTCCTACAAAGACTCAACTAATTTACAATAATGACAAACCGTGGTTCACTGCAAAACTCAGACAGCTCCGTCAGGCCAAAGAAGATGCTTACGTGAAGGGGGACAATGTCTTGTATAAACAGGCTAAATACACATTGGAAAAGGAGATCAAAGTGGCAAAGAGGAATTATTCTGAAAAAATAAGGACTCAGTTCACTTCCAACGACTCCGCATCAGTGTGGAAAAGTCTAAAGAAGATCACCAATTACAAGACACCACCCCCCAGCACCGTAGAGAATCAACGACTGGCAGACGATCTGAACGAGTTTTACTGCAGGTTTGAAAGAACACCCATCACCTGCCCTGAACGCCTCCCCACACAACCATTCACACCCTTCACAACTCCTGCAACCAGCCCTGAATGCCTCTCCAAACTACCGTTCACACCATTAACAGCTCCTGCAACCCATCCTGAACACCTCTCCAATCAAGCACTCTCACCATTCTCACCTCCTGCATCCCCCCTCTCCCCCACACCTGCAATTCAGATCAGCGAGGATGCGGTGCGCCAGGTCTTCCGGAAGCAGAAAAGGAAAAAAGCACCAGGCCCAGATTGTGTTACACCAGCCTGTCTGAAATCCTGTGCTGACCAGCTGGCCCCCATCTTCACACAGATCTTCAACAGATCGCTGGAGCTGTGCGAAGTTTAACCTGCCACAGGAGCTGCTGAAACAGTTCTACTCCACCATCATTGAATCCATCCTCTGCACTTCAGTAACTGTCTGGTTCAGCTCAGCTTCTAAATCTGACCTCAGAAGACTACAGAGAGTGGTCCGGACTGCTGAGCGAATCATCGGTTCAACTCTCCCATCTATTCAAGAACTGTCATTTGTATATTGTCATTCACTGTCAACATATTTGTATTTTTTATTCTTCTATTATGTGTTTTATGTTCTGTCGCTGTCATTCTGTTGTACTGCGGAGCTTCCGTCACGAAAACAAATTCCTCGTATGTGTAAACATACCTGGCAATAAAGCTCATTCTGAAACACTTACAGAGCGTTTGTGCTGCTGGGTCAATAGCTTTTATTGAACCTGGAACATGTTTCTGGCTAACTATAACCTTATGTTGACTTACTCGAAATAATTGAGTTGAGTTGCACGACCAACAAGCGTCATTGTGCTTTTTGTTATAGCTATTGGCAACTGTAGTGCACTACACTATCATTCAGTATTGAACTCGTTTCTCACAACTACCCGCCATTATCTACTACGCATGCGCGGAATATGTGTAATTTGTGAAATATATTTAGTGTTTTTGTCACCGTGCATATTTGTTCATTTTGCTCAGTGTAATAGAGTTATGAACACAGCTAAACGTTTATAGTGTCTATTTTATAATTGCACATCAAGTGTTTTATTGTGTGCTCTCAACTAATAGGCTTACAACGTGTGCAAGTGGATGGATGAACTTCATTGTGTGCTATATGAGGCTGAAATTTGTGAAGGTAGTAGCATTATTCGAAATCACTTGTGTGTCAGATGTTTTCATTAAACTCACGGAGATGAACTAAAGCATTTCTCTGCACTCTAAAGAGTACACTACATGTCTCAGTTTGTCTGTGGGCTTTAGTTTTATTCACTAGCATGACACTGTGCTGTCCTCTTGTGACAGAAACTGGAAACGATATCTCTTACTTCAAAACAAAGCCTGAAGGAATTCGCTATGATTTCCCGCCCAAATAGGTTCTTGCTCATAATGGACTCTAAAGATGTTTTTTATATATATAATAAATAATGTACCCGATTATATAATAACAGTTATGGGAAATGATACAAGATATATTATATAAACGGATTCTGTGGTAATGACAAAAACATCTAATCTCAAGTGTGTTTTTTCTTTCTTTCTTATTTGAACATAATTCGCTCCTGAAATGCTCTGCTAGCTGTGACATCTCAAGGTTTCCAGAGTTCCAGTCCATCTGTGGATATTTCAGTTGACTAAATAACCTTCATTTATATTAACACATTTCATGTTTATTTATAAGAGGAATGTGGATGAAGATAACATGCGATAGAATTGCATCATAAACTGGTTCTCATTACATATTCTCATTACATAATCTGGTATAATACTAACTCGTATTTTGAAATATTCCATAGTATTCTTAAGAATTCAGTGCTATTTTTAAGATTTTCAACCTTGGTATTTCCAATATATATATATATATATATATATATATATATATATATATATATATATATATATATATATATATATATATATATATATATATATAAACATGGTACTATCATAGTATATATTTCCTAAAAAAGGGTACAAAACCTGTTCATAATTGCTACTGTTATGTAAGCAGTAGCAAAAGGATTCTACATAAAACACTGTATGCAGATACTTCTGACCTCTGACTGGCCAATCCAAGTGCCACTCCAAAATTAAATATACTACTATCTCATTTTCTTTGTTTAATTATACTGAAAGTTGCATTAATTTTAGCCTCAAAATCTCGTCAGGTGTAGCTTCCAGCATCTGCTAACCCTTCTGGGGGGGGGGGGACGGACGGCTAAGACCAGCTAAAACCACAAATACCATGGTTAAACTATGGTTAATTTAGCAAAACCATGGTTAATTTGTTGTTACCATGGTTTAACTATAGTAACAATGTTTTTTTTTTTTTTTTTTTTTTTTTTGTAGTAAAACCATGGTGAATTTTTGTAAGGGAAGAACTTCTTTAATGGCTTGTTTTGAGGAGCCCAGATCTTCACATCAGCACAGAGTCATTTAGACATCAGAAACAGTTTGTTTTCGAAAGCATTTCCTCCTGAGGTCAGAATTTATCGTCAGCAGCCTTATTTGGTAGATCTTCTTCTGTCTTGTCAGAGTTTATTGCTGAAGGCTCCTTGCAGTGATTGATGGATCACTTTATAAGAGATTGTTTGAACATGTCTGGAGAGGTTTGTTGGATAATTACTTAACGAGAAAATCAGTGCAAGTTGTTGGGGTATATTTCATTCGTTTGTCTTGGTTTTCACTGAAAAATCATTTGATGTATATCAGTGAGCGCGGCTGTACGCCCAGTGGCGCATGCGCAGAACCACGTGCACTGTTCGCGCATTTAGGAAAATCCGGATGCATTCGACGCGAGACGGAAAAAAACGCATATTAGCAAAGTATATGTCGGGTTATAAATAGATAGGCTATACGACGTCGGAGCGATTACAACTATATATAAACAAGCCAGCTGCATATGTTGTCCAGAGTCTGAAATGAATGATAAAATAGATTTACATAATGGCGCGAAAATGGCGTCTCAAACGAAAAATAATTGCCTATTGCATTGAGAATACAATGGTAACCACTTAAAATAGTTTCAGTATGGATGAGTAAGTTTACCATCATGACTACAAGGGTAGTTAGCAAGTTAATTTTTAGGATAAAAATAAGACATCTACATTTTAGGTGCTTTTTTATTTGTATTTAATTTATTTTATTGTTAAAATTAATAGACTATTCCACGTAGAATCTATAAAATCGCATGTTTTAGTTGAATTATATCACTAAAATATCTGTTTGCTACCCAGTCCATCCATAATGTTGGATTAATTTGGAAGCTGTTAGTATGATCTGTCTGGAATGGTACTGTGGTTTTTTTTCCCTTATGAGTTCAAATAGAGGGCGTCTGTAACACACCCTCCCTCTGGGTTAATTGACTAGAGCTGCTATGAAAGGCTCTTACCTGTGGTCGAGGCTTATCGCTGTTCTCTCCTGGAGCCATGAGTGTGTGTGTGTGTGTGTTTGCACGTCATGGTGTGAAACAGTGGGATGGCCGTGACCTTGATCTGTACCCGTGTGCCAGGGTGCCGGTGTGGGCATCAGGTGTTGGCATCTACACTGCAGGTGTCGTGCCCAATTAAAGGGGCGGCTTGACAAGCTGCCCGGTGGGCATGGCAGCAGGCCTTGAATTTAATTACATGGAAATGCACTGATTCGGGGTGAAATGAAGCAGAACTTGTCTGTTTGTTAGCTGCAGATGACTGCCACTTGACTGACAGAGCGCTTGGATTCAGGCGTGCTGGCTGATGGGTTTTTTGGGCTTATTAACACAGGTTCAATACGCTAGATGACCTACCGCAGCGTATCATGGATCTGTCTGCCTGATAAAGCAATAGAGCTAAACTCACTTGTATGTAGATTTACGTAGAATTAAAATGATAGTTCATCTGAAAAGATATTTTGAAGAAAATTTCAAGTGGTGTTGGTGAAAGGTCGCCTTTTTTGGGCTACCAAATTTAATGAAATGCAGCAAGCTCATACACATTTATAAATAGTTAATCGTTCATCAATCATTTATAAAACATTCGAAACGTTTAAGTTGGATAAATCTTTCCACGTTTAAAGTCTCCGAACATTCAGAAATAAATGAAACGTAAACAAAATATTCTTAGAAAATATTGGGATTTAACTGGACTTTAATATTGTTCTTAAAACGTTAGCACAAAAGCAATATCTATACATTGTTCATGGATCGGTTTATTTCTGAAACTTTTAAGATGCATGTTTTTTAACCCTTTGATGTGTACGATCACACGGTGTGTCACGTGATCAACTGCTAAATTCACAACTGCTTTCAGATACAAACACGCTGAGTTCTTATCACATCACAACCTTTCCGTGTTTTCAACCATGTAACGCTTAATTTAGGTTTCAGACATTTAAATACACAAAAACTAGCAAAACAACAAATGTATAGTTTGTAAAATACACACTGATGTCTATGGAAGCAGCCATCCATTCAATTTTAATTTGATGACTTGAATGTTTCTTGATATCATATACACTCTACTCTTCTCCCAGTTCACCGGAAACTTACTTTAACGTTTTTCGGGGAGGAGAGGATAAAATTACGTCTACCACCAGGATTCGGTGCGAATTAACATGGCGGTAGATATTACTACTTGTTTCAGAATGCTGAGAGAACATTTCAAAAGTAACATTCCCATAATGTTTGCAAAATTCTTAAATGGAATGTTCCCTGAACATTTGCATAAACAAAACCAATATTTATTAAAATTACTTATTTTTTAAAGATTTTAAGTGATATTCGTGAGCAGGTTTGTAAATGACAGTGGAATATCGTTACCATGTTGCTCAGCATATTTTAGTCCCAAAATAAGTAGCTATTCAAAAGCAGCATATGTAACCTGGCGGAAAATCAAAGCGTATGACGCAAATGAACAATACTACTGGAAGATATCATCCCACCCTTCCCTGGAGACACTCAAATGACATGCAGTTCACAATCACCGCTCTGAGAGATAGTTCAGATGAGTTATAAAATCGAATATCTGCTCATAGCTTGGCTGAGAGCCAGAGTCTGCAAATAACTCTAGACGAGCCATAAAAGTCAGTAGCATAAAATAAATCAGGTCAAAAGTTCAGCCATATGTGTTGGATTATAGTGTCTCATTCGGTCATGTGGTTTGTGTTATTCGCGAGGGGAGAGATCAGATAAACCTGGCAGGCCTCCGGAGGAATGCATGTGCGATGCTAAAAAGAGCTTTAATTATCAAAGGCACCAGTGCAATAAACATACATCTTTAAGAAAGAGTTTATTTGCTAACCAAAACTATGCATCAAATATGTTTTTCTTGCTAATTGTGTTGGCTTGCAAAATGCCAGATGTTTAGCACTGATTGTGAATGTTAACTGTTGCGTTGCGTTAAATGCTCAATGACAATGTCATTACCACAGTTGTTATTGTCTCATAGTTGAATAAAAAGAGAGAGAAAGAGATAGTTGTGGCAGCTAATCGCAACACAACACATGTTGTTTTCTCAATGCTGATGGATGTGTTTAGCATGCTATGCTCAAAAGATTCCTTGGCTAAGTGGAAACACGTTATGTCCTCCTAAAGACCATGATTGTCAGAGATTCTTCATTTTTTTGAAATGTTTATTGTGGTCATGAATGCTCAGAGGGCTTTTTTTAGCTTCACCCCACACAAGCATCTGATCAAGCGCTAATACTTTTCAGAAAAAAATAGACCCTAAGAAGACAGCTGATTCAAAAACATCTGTGTTTTACAAATGTTAAGGGAACATGCAAATATTATGCACATGTTATTTTTGAATGTTCTCTGGACGTTCTGAAACAAGAAACATAAAAAAACTGAAACATTTAAGGTATAAAACGCTCCATAAACGATATATATATATTTAATCTAATAAGTCTATTATCTGGTCTTTTCAAAACATTATTTATATATATATATATAAATAATGTTTTGAAAAGACCAGATAACAACCCAGATAGAGATAGCACAGGAATGTCTGCAAGACGTCTGTTAAAGATCGATTAATCTGGAAAGCACCTAAAAGACGTCTTTGATATGATAAGATAAACATCTTGAGGGCATCTTCTAAACGTCTTGATAGGAAACATCCTATAGACTTATTAGATGAGCAAACACCCAAAATATATGCGAATAGACGTCTCCGAGATGTAAGAACGTTTGACGGCTAAGTTGTTTATTTTTAAAGATAACGTTTTAAAGTTTTTGTTCATTGAATGCAAAGTATCTTTAGATCGTTTGTGATCATTACAAACAGTCACTGGCGTCAGGTGCTTTAAAAAGCTCTTCGTTTTCGACCATCATGAATTATTAAAATATAAAAATGCGAAAAACCATTTTCCTAGAACCAATTAACCGCTCGTGCAAAGTTAAAGTGGTTTGAGCTGTTGATAGACACGCACACAGACAGTTTAGAGACCATCTGTTTATTCAAACATCACAGAACATTTTCAGCCCACACTGTGTTGGGACTAAAGCTTTTCGGAGAGTTTCTGCTATTGATTGTAGACTTGGAAGGTTGCTGGCGCAGACCCAGAGACTCTTCCGGGAATATCGGAGGAAGGAGGAACTGGACGTGTCTCTTCATCCTCCTCCTCAGGGTCATGAGTGTATCTGAGGGGGTTGGAGAAGGTTTGAGAGAGTTTTCAGGATGGAGGTGTAGGGAAGCAGAGCTTGAGGATCTCTGGACTCGACGCTGAAGGAGCGCGCGCCGGACTTAACACACTTTCTCAGGTAAAACTTTCGACTTTAGTTGATGATGTAAACGTCGCAGAGTTGTTGTGTTTTGTTTGTTTGGATGTACTCGGCGGGAATGTTATATGTTAAACATATTTCTGCAAAAACAACGTCCAATGGCAAAACGTAGTCCGCATTGTTCAGCCCTAGCGCACGTTTCGGAAGGTGTAAAACATGATATTAAAATATGACCCGACGGTTTCAGTTTGAATCACTTGCGTTATTTTAATAGAATTATAAACTGACTTAAAACAACAAAACATGTATTTTTGTTTTTGCGCCAACATTTTACCAACATCTACCAAAAATGTGTTTTAAGAACGTTTTGCTAACGTTGTAGGCCTATTAAGTCAGGAAAATTGGTATTTCTAAAAACAAAACAAACAAAAAAAGTTGTTTTCTCAAGTTAACAATGTTATGTTAACATGCAAACGTTATGATAGTGTTATCTTTGAATGTTCTCTGAACGCTTTAAAACAAGTAACATTTAAAAAATGTTGCATAAACGTCCAGCTGAAATTCTTTCCATGAAATGTTGAATAAACTATGTTTTTGTTCATTAATATGGACATTTGGTAATTTTTAAATTTATTAATACATTTTGTGTCATTTTGGAGTTATTTGTGGAGGATTTTGTATACGCTATAATTTTATAAATTAAGATATTTTAAACATTATTTGAATCTTGAGTTTTAGCACATTTGTGTCTGGGTGAGGAAAAATATTAATGGTCAAAAAATGCATTTAATACAGACAAAGTCTAAAATACATTAAATAAATATGAAATGCCAAAAAAAAAAAAAAATCGTCTGTTAATGAATTTCACTATAATCTAATCCAGGCCTGTCTTGAGTTCTTTGTAAAACTCTCATGTTTTTTGTGCATTAAAGAACCCAGAAACCAAATTACTCATCAACTAACTCACCAAATTAAACAACAACAAACATCTGAAAACTGCTCTTGGTAAGAAGAGTTCCTGCAAGAAGCTTTCATTTCTAGAGTTTCTGTGATACAGAATCATATCATGCTCTGATTATACAACAAAACAGCATATAGCCTTAATCATATTTAATCATAAATAATCTCTTTTGCTGATGTTTTACACTGATGCATGCATCCAAATGCTAAAAATACTTGAAAGATGTGAATGCATACACATACAAACCAGTCGCAGGTTTCCCAGCCCACTCCCTGGCGCTGACGTCCAAAGAGCTGATTTCTGGGCTTCATTTGATGGAATTTGATTAGGAGCGCGCCGTGGAAAGCTCTGTGTTTAGCTAATGGAGTTTGTTTTGGAATTACGCTGCTAAGAGAGGCACAAACACCATCAGCAGCCTCAGGTTTCTGTACACCATATGCTCAATAACGGCCATTATATGAGTGGAAATACCAAAGAATGTATTGAGATGTTTAGGCTTTTGCCTGATGATAAATAATGGCACTTAAGGTATCGATCTGAACCGGTTTGTGGATGAAGACACTCATGTTTAATGGTTAAAGTGGAGTGGATCCACTTGACATTCCACTGGGATTTATGTGTTTTCAGTAAGATGCGGCTCAAATAAAGTCTCTGAGATCTGGATGTTTTCATGCGGATCCACTGAACTTCTGCAAAAGATTGAGGGTTGAATATGCTGTAGAGTTTCAGATCTTCGCTTCAGTATGCATTATTTACAGTGTCAGCTTTAGCATGATGCAAAATAAAGCAATCAAGGAAGCACATTAAAGTGATTTTAAGGGATATTAATGAGAAGATGGTGTTAAAGGCACTAACTTCTGGCCTCGATTGATAATATGACACTAATAAGAGACTAATGTTCAGCTAATAGTTGCATTTATTAATATTAACAATCATTAATATGCTTGGCTCATTTATATAGGCTTTAATGTTTTGTCAGCTTTGAATGTGTCTTATCCAATTAGAAGTTAGAATCCTGTTATTTAAAAACAATAATAAAAGGTTAGGCTAATTATATTATTTAATGGAAGTTTTATTATATATTCTAAATTATATTACCTAATATGTTTTATAATGGTAATAAAAATATTATTATTAGTATTATTAGTATTATTTTTAATTAATTAATTAATTGTATTAATGCAAGAATGTTTGGCCAGTATCAAAAAATAAAAATTATTTATAAAAAATAAAAATTAAAAAAATTAAACTATTATTATTATTTATTAGTATTATTATAATCATATTATTAATAATAATATGACCAATAAAACATTAAATTAAACTCACTGTAATTATTATTATTAACAAGTTTAAATATATTACTTAATGCAAAAATGTTAATCATATACCTAATATGTAATATTATTATTCATAGTAATTTAATAATTATAATAATTACTTTTATTAATTATATCACTTACTGAAATATTATTATCATTATTATAGATTATTAATAATTACAAATGTATTTTATTAAAGCTTTAATTTCAGCAAATGTTATGTTTGGGGCTGGTTTATTTCCTGTTGACATTAACGCGGTTTGCTCTAAAACGCCGCTGGACACTGCATGAGCACATTTGGTCCGTTACTCTCTATGTTTTAGTTTCTGTGTGCCGTCGAGCGTCTGCTGAGAATAAAGCATCCTGTACTATTGCACAAGACATTGGGAAAACACACGCAGAGATGTGACTCGTTTATTCCGTTTGCTAGCAAAACAATATCCCAAAACCAAATGAGTCACGAGCTAGTACACAATCCTGGACGATGCAGTGCTTGGAAATATTTATTAAGCATTCACCAATGGTTTTTCTCCATTACAGGTTCATAGCATGAAATAAACCCGTCTTCATCATGGTTTCCTCGGCGTCAAGCAACGCGACTCCACTTTGCTTCTCCAACAACAGCCCGCCTTTCATTCACAACCACACCATCACCTCGGCGTACTTCTCGGCGGTCTTCAGCGGCCTTGGCTTGAGCTCCAATCTCTTCGCTTTGGTGGTTCTGGCCAAGACCTTCCACCACACCAAGAGCCGATCGCGCTCCTCGTTCCTGCTCTTCCTCGGCGGATTGGTGTTCACCGACTTCATGGGGCTGTTGGTCACCGGGTCCATCGTGGTGTCCTTCCACATCACACATTTCAACTGGCGCCAACTGGACCCTCATTGCCACTTCTGCAACTTCATGGGCATGTCGATGGTCTTCTACGGCCTTTGTCCGCTGCTTCTCGGCGCCGCGATGGCCGTGGAGCGATTCGTAGGCATCAACCGACCCTTCGCGCGCTGCACCACCAAATCCAGCAGCAGAGCGTGTTTGACGGTGGTCATGGTTTGGGTCACGGCCGGCTGCATCAGTCTCCTGCCGTTGGCCGGATTGGGAAGCTACCATCTCCAGATCCCTGGTTCCTGGTGCTTCCTCAACATCAGCTCCAAACCGCTGGAGATGACCTTCGGTTTGATCTTCTCGCTGGTGGGTTTGCTGTCGCTAGCCGTGTCGTTCCTGCTCAACACGGTGAGCGTCGTCACCCTACTGAAGGTGTGCTGCGGACAGGACAGTGCTCAACGGAGACGAGACTATGAAGTGGAGATGATGGTGCAGCTGATTTTAATCATGACCATCGCCTCCGTCTGCTGGTGCCCTCTACTGGTGAGTGATTGAACTGAATCGACAATTGACAAATGCTACGTGTGTTGAAAAAACGGACTAAAATGAGATGCTAGTAACTGTTAACAAACCTAGTAAGATTGCCTACAAAGTAGGTGGCATTGTAACCAAGAAGGCGGTTCAACGCGAATACAGCATAATGTTGATTACCACAAATTTAATGTCCACTTTCTATCGTTTTCTATATATAAAGTGTGTATAACTAAAGGGGAAGATTATTATAATATTATATTATTTAAATAAAATGATTCGATTAAGTATTATAATTAAATTGACCTATTAATAAAGATTATAAAATTACTACTTCAGCTGTTACTACTAATAATGGTAATATTACAAAATTATTAAAATTATTATTACATTTTTTAATTATCTGCCTTAAAAAAAATTTCATTAAGTAATATGATTAACATAACATTAATAATAATAATAATAATAGTTATTATTATTATAAAAACCATTAGGTAACCTTTTTATATTTATATTTTTTATTATTTATATATTTTTTTAATATTTATACTTTTTATTATTTATATTTTTTTAAGAAGACGAGGGATGCGTTTAAAGTTGAAAGCTGTAAAGTAATCAACATTAATGCCCCAAATGCCGTCGATTGAGCTGAACTTGCTAATGCTACACAAATAGCTTTACAATTCATTCCAGTAGAGTTTGTGTTAGCGTGTGGCTAAGCTAACAGTACAATACTCTAATAAGCATAAGAATACATTTCACGCACATGCATTGAGCAAACTATTGCCTTTTTCCATTGATACCTTTCAGTATCCCACCCACCTTTTTGTATATGTTTTTCATTTAAATCAATGCAGTGCAATGCATTCTGGGACAAGTCATTACAATTTGGTCTTAAAATAGTACCTATGTAGGCAGCTTACTAGGTTTGGAACAGTCTCAAGTCGACTGATCTCGACCCGTGGCGTGATGATACAAGAATTTCTTTCAGTAATCGTCCGGATCGCTTATAATTGTTCGTGACGCTGCTTTTTTTCAGTCTTGTTGATCGTAACACTGGCACGCGACACAGGTGCGCTACTGTACGCTTTTCTCGTCTAATAACACGTCAGGTTTCTCGAACAGAAAACTGTTCGTGTTCTGCCAGTCGAGAAACATGGAGTAGTGTGAGGACTGCTGATAAGACAGATGAGAGAGAGCCATTTCCTGTAGAAGGGAAGAACAGGAAGTCCTCACCAACAAACACATATATCCTATTTTTAACAAAACGCAAATTCGTTGTTAGCCACTCTTCTGCTTAATTAACTACAGCTGGGTGTTTCTTTAATATATGTGCACTTTTAAATGGCAGGGATTAAATTTTTTTTTGCACATATGTGCAAAAAAAAATTTAATCCCTGCCATTTAAAAGTGCACATATATTAAATAAACACCCAGCTGTAGTTAATTAAGCAGAATATATATATATAATTTAATAATATAATTATATATATATAATTTTATTTTTTTTTTTATTTTATTTTTTGTGTATAGCTTTTATTGTCCCAGGCTCTCAATAATAAAATATGAAAATTAATCACAGAAATGTAAATTAAATTAAAATTAAGTCCCTAAAATAAAAAAATAATTGTTTTGTTTTATATATATATATATATATATATATATATATATATATATATATATATATATATATAAGAAAATTGTATTAAATAAAGAAAAAAATCCATTTATTTCTGTAATATATTTCTATTTAATGCAACTAATATGTTTCTATTTTATTTAATAAAATTAAAATGTGTTACAAAACATTAAACACTGTAGCATTGTATGAGCGTTTTAAACTTTAAAATATAGAAATTACAGAAATTTTTCACAGGTGTTTTTTTGTAATATTATACATTTACATTTTTTTTTATCATCCTAATCTGCCCTTTATATTTATTGTATTGTTTTTCACTTACAAACCTATTAAAATCCGTTACAGAAATATAAGATACATTAATATTTTTACATTCATATTTTTTTGTTTCCACACATGAATTACGAATACAACGGAAACAATTTTTTTTTCATATTTATTGTGTGAACATAATTTACATCCCTTTTTACACAAACTATTTAATAAAAATTTCTTAAATATTACTTGTGTAACTAACATTTTTTATTCTTTGTCCAAAAATGTTGTCATAGAGTGCAAAAGTTGTATATATTTATGATAATCCACAGATCCCATAGTTAAATAAACAGCTTGGACTCGAAACCATTGATCTGCATTTGAGGAATACCTCTCTGGAGCTGTTCTGTCCTCGTCTGATGATGTTGTGTCTCTGGACAGATGTACATACTGAAGACCGTCGTGTCCTCGCTAGCCGTCGACCCCTATAGCGTTCTGTTCTACCTGCGATTGGCCACCTGCAATCAGATTTGTGACCCCTGGATTTACATCCTCTGTCAGGAGTCTAGACTGAGGCGAGTAAAGGCTGATGGCTAATCCAGATTGTGATCCGAATTAACACCATTCACACTCACGCGCTCATCAGTAACGACATCGGATGCTTCAAACCACTTCTGTCTCTCTGTGCTGATACATTTTGACATCCATCATCCACCCAAACACACTAATCAGAGTTTCTGCCAAAATACCAAACTTAAGTAATACCATGTTCCCACATTTTCTTTGTAGAATTAATTGTTATAGAAATAATCATATTTTGGCAGAAAATTTACTTACCATGGTAAATGTTTGTATTTTGTGTCATGTTCCACCAAATGCACTGTGTCTCTGTGTGTGTGTGTGTGTGTGTGTGTGTGCGCGCATGCGTGTGTTTGAGCATGTTTTTTTTAATGGAGTGAACACTCAGTAGAAGTCAATGGTTTAGAAATGCCTAGCTCACTACTTTTAGCACTTTAATTTGCTTTATTAATGCTAATTGTTTATGTTAGCATCGAACCTATTTGTTATCTTGCAGCTATTTGGGAAAATATCCAGAAAGGTCATGATATTTCATCAGTTTCATCCCAAAAAAAAAGAAAGAAAAAAAAACCTTCCAGTGTCCAAATGAGAAGTGGCTCTGGCCTCACTTGACTTATTTTATTTCCAGTATCTTTGTTTGTTTTGCTTTTCATTTTTACAATCATGTGGTAAATTTAAACCCTAAAATTAAAAGATTAAAATAAAAAAAAGTTCATGACAGTTACGCACCATTGTTTTCATTTATTTATTATTATTATTATTATTAATTGCAACAGTATTAGTAATTAAATAATAAAGTATGTGAATAAACTGAATGGTTTAATAAGAATGGTTGATTAATTAAGTCTAAATGGGCTTCCATTTCTTTTCTATTAATTTTCCGTTTCCATCTTTTAGTTTTGTGCTGAAATATGACCTGACAGAATAACCTCCAAAAATATTTTGAGAGACGCCAGAAACGTTAGCAAATATATTTGTTTTCCACATCTCTCGGGATATTTTTGTGGTGTAAATATTTAGCATTGGCATTGTGTTCCTGGAAATTGTGTCCAACATCTCCAGATGTTACATTCATTTAAAAATCCATTCGATTTGGTAAACAGTTTGAAATGACAAAGCCCATGTTTGCGCTGTGATGATTGTGGTTATTTTATTGACTGACTCAAGCGTCGGCTCACGCTCAGTATTTCTTCTTGCGTTCCTCTCATCACCCTCTCGCTATTTTTCCTCTCAACAGGTGTTTATTGCAGAGACCGTGCTGTCGGGCAGCGAGCTCAACGCTAGCAGCCTGCTTCTCTGGCTTCGTTTTGCGACGGGGAACCAGATCCTGGATCCCTGGGTCTACATCTTATTCCGACGTGCCATTCTGAAACGCATGGCTCCCAAGATGGACTGGTCCCACGGCTCCATCATCAGCCTCTATCCAACGTTCTCCACGTCCTTCCGAAAACTCACGCGCGCCTCTCTTGGAGGGACGATTGACCGTTTGGATCACGACCGCCGCAATCCAAACAAAGCCAGACGAGAGGACACATCTCTACCTGTGCAGAACGCCACTGTGGAGTCTAGTTCCATTTAGCATTTATCTTCTACTTCATTAATGATTCACTGTCTAATATGGCGTCCAAAGTAAGGCATGAGCCACCTTTTGAACCCTTCGTGTTTGGAGAGGTTCTCTAGTCGTACATGTTTGAGAAGTGTATATTTGAGCTCTTACGACATGTTGAACTCACATGAACTTGGAGAGCGAAGCTGTTGAGGAAAACGTACTGTAGAAACTTGCAGACTTGAGTGGGAAAGTGGGTGGGGCTTGATTTTTCCAGTTGGCCGGTGATTGGATGATGGAAAGTGACGGTTAGAGGGGGAGGGGTTGAAAAGTATGCATGTTTGATGATGTATTGTTGGGGGCGGAGCCTTTGCACAATAGTGCCTGCCTATTTTCCATCAGTTCATGGAGTTTTTTGCATTAATTTCCCATTTGTTTAAGAGTTAAACCAATCCATGAACCAAATAAACCAACTATGAGGTGAAACACAACATTGCAAACTCTAAATTTTAAGTATTTGAAACTAGGACAAGAAGGCATGAATATGTAATTAATGGCGTTAATGAAAACATGCAGTACGAATTTCAAGACTTGAGTGAGAATGTGGGCGGGGCTTGACTTTTCCCAGTTGGCTGGTGATTGGATGATGAAAAGTGACAGTTGGGGGGGGGGGGTTGAAAAGTATGCATGTTTGATGATGTAGCGGAGCCTTTGCACAATAGTGTCTGCCTACTTTTTCAGCAGTTCCTGTAGTTTTTCCCATTCAATCTTCGTTAAAGGATTAAACCAAACCAATCAGATACAAGGTGAATCGCAACATACTCTGATTTAAAGCAAAAAATAAAAATTTATTGAAAATTGGACAAAAAGGAAAGAGTGTTTACTCAATGGCTTAAATGAAATCTTTCAGTAGAAACCTATCAGTTTGAGTGGGAAAGTGGGCGGGGCTTGATTTTACCAGTTGGCCAGTGATTGGATGATTACTGGAGTGGGGGGGTTAAGTTGAAAAATAAATATGTGATGTAATTTTGTAGGTGGAGCCTTTGCACAACAGGACCACCCACTTTCAGCGGTTCCTCAAGTATTTTTCCCAAAGGGATTTTTTTTAAGAGTTAAATCCAACCAACCAACTAAGAGGTAAATCACAAAATTAACTCTGATTTAAAGCTAAAATGTATTGGCATTTTTGGAATGGACTTGCTTTGGGACAACAAGGAAATTGTGGCTCACTTCCCGGACAAACACCCTCCTTTTCCTTTCTGAGAAGTCTATAAGGACCACACACTTGGATAAAATGGCAACAAAGCATATTCTGGTTTATTGCTGGTTTCTTGTCTTTTGAGGAATCAAACATGTATCATAACTAGCACAAATGTTATTATTATTGTGCGAGTAGGCATAAGGTTAGCATCAGACGCTGTCAGAGTGAATGTTCTGTTTTGATTTCTTATTTATACTGAATGTAAACCCAAGCATTGCTGCATAAAAATCATAATTCAGTCCTCTTGTGTTTGGATTGTTCTGGCCAATTGTTCTGTTAAGTATTTGCATCTTTGGTTGAGATCATTTTTGGCGTACCCTTTGAACAGAAGCTTATCAGCTAGTGCACATTTAAGACAGTTTCTGGTGTGTAAACAGCATGGATTTACGGCCATTTTTGCGCGGGTTATAGATCCATTTGGCCCGCAGTTCAATGTTCTGACTTGTGACAAAAAACATTTCTTGGACTCAGTGAACGTCTGGCGTCTGCGACTTCTCAATAGCGTGTAAACACGAGTAGGCTACAAGCAAGGGGTTTTTGGTGACAGTCTATCATGATCATGATCTGTCTTGTGGTTGTGTTCTTGGCTAACAGGAAAACAAGTAGGGATCAGTATCGCAAACTAGATTAATATCAGTTTCCTCATTCTGCAGCCAATTCACAGCTACCAATGTCAATGCTAAACAAGCATGAGCAAGACTAGCTGCAAATAAACCATGTTAAATTTGGTTTTTAAGAGTGGAAAAGTGGGCGGGGCTTGATTTTTATCAGTTGGCCAATGATTGAAGGATCGGTTTAATTTTTTTCAAGTTTTCAGTAAAGAGTTAAAAGCCACAATCAAACCAACAAGCTATGATGTAAATCCCAAATCTCTGATTGAAAACAAAAAAGTATTTGAAAATCAGACAAAAAAACTAAGATAGAAGTATATTTGATGGAAAGTACGAATTATGAATGCGTCATATTAGAAACGATGACAAAATAGAAAACAATTGGTTTAAATATATTCATTGTATGAAAATAACGTACATTTTATTGGGAATTTATATATATAAATATATACACATGATAGGTAAAAATTGATAGCCTGAATGCACTGTAAGTCGCTTTGGATAAAAGCGTCTGCTAAATGCATAAATTTAATTAAATTTAAAATGTGTGTATATATATATATATATATATATATATATATATATATATATATATATATATATATATATATAAAACCAATATTGACATAATTTGAGAGCATAGAAAGGTTGCATCATTCACACAGTGGGCAGAGCTTTTGTCACCATTCTCTGATTGGTTGAATTTTTCTGCAGAATCATGGGTAATGTAGTTTTTCACCAGGAATTCTGCCATTAAACTTTTTTTGTGTGGGGGGGTAAGTTATATAAAATAAAGTGGATAAACCATTGATTAACAATCACATAGCTCAAAGAAGGTTTGTCTTTAATGTTTAACAAATTAAAAAATAATAATAGGATTTTTACTTCTGGACTCTAAGACCAAAAACTGGTTTTTAACAAAGTAAATGGTGGTCATTTTGATTTCACAGTCACTAAAGGAGATTCATGAGCCATTTTGGTGACTCTCTTCAATGTGAATTAATTGTGAATGCACTAAAAGACCTTTGGTGGTATATTTTTAATCTTTACACACATTCAAATATCAGAAACCGGTACGTACATTTTTGTAGTATATTTTTAAGTCAAATACACATTGAATGAGTGCATAGAATTGATTAAATATTTGATTATTTTATATACACAAGCTAATCGTGTCACATGATCTGTCATTAATCGAAAAAGATCATTCATTTCACCTGTAACACGATGTATTTATAAATAACACAACAGACGGCAAAACAAACAGAAGCTAGGCTAAGCTGAGCTAACGTACATTTGATCATAATACTTCCAAAAGTCAAATTAATAATGTTAAACACTTTACACCCTTGTTAGCTATATACATTGGTGGGAAATACAGTTTGACCTACTTTATACTGCTCTACAGACTTGAATGTTTGTGTTAGCGTGCTGATTAGCCGCTAATACCTTGACGTCCTCCGGTCTTCAGGATTAGCGTGGGAACTAGGAGGATTGTGTATATGAAAACAGATGACAGATGTCACAAATCAAGCTGAATTTCTCTCAGATGTCGTACGTTCTCTGAAAAACACAGATGAGGAAAAGCATGTGCTGGTGTGAGATAGCATTAGCATGAAGTTTGTCCAGCGTCAGGAAGTAAGACGCCGCTAATGGTTTTCTGTAAGTGTGTGTTTGAAAGCTTTCCGTAAATAAACGCCTTCTGAGATGACCTGCTTTATGTGTTCTCTGTGTGCTGGTAGATTGCGTAACTTTACATGCATCTCCATTGACAGCCTTTCAAGAGTAATTATTTTTAAGGACTAATTAAATTGGAAGAATCATATTAATTGTTAATATTTCATTATATTTTTTACATACTTATATAGTATTTATTAATATTTTAAAAATCTCGCATTTATATGCGATTTTATTTCAGTAATTGAAAAAGTTTAATATTTTGAATAAAATAAATCTGCTATTTACAGCAAAGAAATAAACAGCAATAATTACCGAAATATACTTTTATTCTTTTTTTACGATTTATGAAAACTGCCCCACATTTTGAGGCAATGCAAATTAATCGTTAAATGAAAGATCAGAAGAAAAAAAACAATAAGTAATATATATATATATATATATATATATATATATATATATATATATATATATATATATATATATATATATATATAATATTTGAAACTAGCATAGATAAAATATATAAAATATGAATTTATTAATATTATTATAATTATATTTAAACATTTTTTTTTTTATATTTGACATATATATATATATATATATATATATATATATATATGCAAAGCTAACATATGTAACTCCTACATTTTTATATTTAAATACAAAAAATTTTAATGTAAAAAAATGATCCTTATGTAAACAATTTTACTACAGGACAAAAAGGAAGAACTTTTTCCCTAAATATCTTAGGTCAGGCATTACCTCTAAATGCGTCAGTTCTTCACGTCTCCCAAAGCTTCCCAAACATCAATTAAAAAGACGTCAGGAAAGCCGAAGTCGCCCAGAACAGAGTCGAGCGCCTCGGCGAAATCATCTGGGCTCTTCTTGTTCTTCCCGGCCTCCACGATGGTAGTCGCTGTAGGACACAATTGGGACACAAGATCGAAAAAATAGCATTGCATCAGTGTCTCAGCAATGGATGTGAATGGGTGCCGTCAGAATGAGAGTCTGATAAAAACATCACAATAATCCACAGCACTCCAGTCCATCAGTGAACATCTGGAGAAGACAGAATCTGAAACAAATCCAACATTAAGATGATTTTAACTCAAAAAGAAGTCCATAAACAGAGCTGTTTAAACGCTGCTTGATCTGTGCAGATTTCTCTCCTGATTCAGACCAGAACACTTTTTCACTGGAGGAAGCGTTATTATGGATTTCTGTTTTAGTTAAAAACGTCTTAATGCTAGATTTGTTTAATCTTTGTCTTCTCCAGATGTTCACTGATGGACTGCTGTGGATTGCTTGTGGTGCTTTTATAAGACTCTCATTCTGACGGCACCCATTCACTTCAGAGCAAGTGAAGCATTGCTACATTTCTCTAAATCTGACAAAGAAACTAAAACCTGCTACATCTCGGATGACCTGAGGATGAGTCAATTGTCAGCTAATTATAATTAGGTTTTTTTTGGAACGAGTCGCTCCCAGGAGGCCATGGAATGCTTCCAATAATGCTTGTGATGAAATGCACCGAATTCATGGGAATTAGAGAAGAGGTTCTGCTCGAGTTGCAAATGCCTTTTACGGTAACGTCCAAATCTCAGAAGAATCTCACCGAGCTCGGGGTCACGAATCCCCATGTAGCTCTCCAACAGGTCGTCGATCTTCTCGATGGCCTTGTCTTCGAGCTCATTGGGCTGTTGAAAGACAAATGGTTGGAGATGGAGAGCAAGATTAAGGTTGAAAAGGCCTGGGATTTGCACCCTGACTCACGATTTCCTCCACCGTAGCCGATCCTTTGGAGCGCAGCCGCAGCGTCTCTTTCCCGCTCACCATTTTTCCCTCGCTGGACTTTGGTGCCCGCGTCCTCTGGCCAATCATATCTGATCGACACAAACACAAACAACCTCTCAATCGCTTCAGTGCATTAGAGATCGCCATCTGTTGTGATGTGGGTGCAACGGAAGAAACAGATTGAATCATCAAGAGAGCGATTGATGAATTCCTGTTTCCTGTTATGGCTTTGAAAAGAAATTATGAGAAATCATGCGACTCATATCCGCTTTGGGATTACAGTAAATGTAAGCATTGGTATTTACTAATATATCATTTCATTCATCGATTTCTGTTTTGTTTTACTTCATGTACTGAAATAACTAAAACTAAAACTGAAATAAAAAGGAATGAAAACTATATAGATGTGGAACAAAATATAACAAAATGACAAAAACAAATTACAAAATTTTACTAAGACAAACTATGATATTATATTAAATAATGATACAAATCAAAATAATGAATTACTGATGCACAGCATTTCTATATATATATATATATATATATATATATATATATATATATATATATAATTTATTTAAATTATAATACAGGCCGAAACTACTATATTTTCATTGTTATATATTTTGTATATACTTCACACATATTTTTTTTTTCTGTATATTTCTATATTAGTATTAGTGCTTTCGAATGATTATTTGCGATTAATCGCATCCAAAATAAAAGTTTTTGTTTCTATAGGATATATGTATGTGTGCTGTGTATTTATTATGTATATATTAATACACACACATGCTTGTATATATTTCAGAAAATATTTTTCCCCGTATTTTGAAAAATATATATATTATATTCTACTGTATATTGATTATTGTTATATAATAACCATAACTATGATAATTGTTAATATAGTAATTAATTAATTTAGTTTTCCCCGTATTTTGTATATGCTTTTAATTTACAATAATAGTTCAACTACAGTCAAGCTAAACCTTTAAAACAGGAGTTAGCTTTGCTACAAGCTACCAACAACTAACCCAATTTTAAAAGGAAATATCACTTTAATTATACAAAGCTAATAGCTAAAGTATAACTATTGTGGTGCTATATTGAAGAGTAGCCAGGAATCACTACTTTTAGTTATTTAGCAAGACGGGGCTTGCTAAGGTCTGCATTAGCCGCAATTAGCCAGTGGCGGCCATTTTTGTTCCTTTGATCTTCTATATACAAACACAGTGAGGGGATTGAGCGCGCGCTTCTCTCACAAAGGCTAATCCATCACTCGAAAACATCCAATTAGCTAATGCTATAATGATAATCAAAGGCCTTTCAATTATTAACGGCAGTAATGGTCTGTCACCGACAGCAGAGGCTGCTGTGCGCGCGCTTCAGCTAATTATCACTATTTACTGCTTTGAGTCTGTAATTACTCAGACCTGCGCGAGGGCTAATTACTAGCTCGTTTATGAAGGCTAGTAGTTCATAAAGACGCGGTTCAAATGCATTAAACCTGCTTTCTCAAGCAGCTCCTGTTAAACCCTGCAACGCTTCCTTGATAAATGGCGCGTCTCCGTCGATGTCGGTCTTTAAAACGGAATTTATTTACAGTACAATTTGAGGAAATGTCCTCTTCAGGCTCAAGGGTTCACAGTTATTTGAGGTCACTGTGATGTAACGATATAAATCTGAGTAAATGACATTTAATAGCCTGTTTGTGTTGAAGAGCTGCTGAAACCTTTCTGAAAGCTATACTGTGTTTTACTTGTATATAAAATAATACAATAATGTTAATAATATGCTACACATAATACACACAATATAATCTATATATAATACACATAGAATGTAAATGATTTGAAATGGTAGTATACTTCTCATAACAATAAATATGTAAATGCATTTATTATTAAATATATATTTGTGGTCAAGTAAGAGATTCAAAATACATTTTTCATTTAATCACAGCATTTTGATTTTATTAATCTAATGTTATTTTATGTTTTATTCCTGCTGTTTAAGCCAAAATGACTATGTCTTAAACATTAGCCTAAACATTTTTTTATGTTGTACATTTATATATTAAATATTTAAATATATTTCTATCTATCTATCTCTGACAGACTGTATTACCTTCAAAAAATTCACTTAAAACTTCAAAAAAAGTTTAGACTGAAAACCATCAAACTTTCTGGTCCGGCTTTCTCAGGCTAACTGAAAGTTTTTATTGACAAACTTTATTTAGTTTAAATAACTATAGTTATACATGACTCAAATCCCATATTTCTTAAAAAAACAAACAAAAAAAAAACGTATATTTATATTTTTAAACGCATTTTGCTCATTTTAATTACATTTATTTACCACTGTTTGACCACACGGTGGCGCTCCACTCTTCAATATATGACCACTACAATTTGTTTTAAATTAGTTTCTTAATATACTGTGTGTAAATATTTTTATGAGATGTGTGTATGTGTGTGTAAATATTTAAATAATATTCTGTAAATAAATATGTTTACAGCTAACAAAACAATGATTAACATACTACATAGGCCTACATGAAATGTTTTAAACGTAAATATATATAATTGTGTTTTATATGGTACATTTTTAAATGAATACATGTGCAATGATTTAATAAAATAATTATTTTAATCACATATTACGTATATAATAAAATAATATATTGTTATTATAATTTTTCATTAGCATGTTACTCTAATATATAGTGTGAACACACGATGGCGCTGTTCTCCTAAACATAAGCTCCAGTCTGAGTTGATATGTGTCTGAGATGTTTGGCATTAGCTGTGGATCTTCTGAAGAAGCGTTAGATGTGTTTGTTTGATTTACCGAAGGCTTTCTTGGGCTCGACCAGACGCAGGGTGAACGGTGTTCCTCTCAGCTGCTCCTTCAGCATCTTCGCCACTTCATAATGCCGACATCCCACAATGCTCTGGTCATTAACAGCCTCGATGTGATCGCCGACACACACCGTCTTTAGTCGGTCGATGGTGCTGCCTTCCTTTATCCTCTTAAACATAACATATGATAGTATAATATATGCAAACATATATTGCATAATCATGTAAAACATAATAAAATAATATAAAATAGAGATATTCTATCAATTCTGGTGTATTTTTGTTTTTTATTTTGTTTTACATTTAAATACACTTTTTCTGAAATGCTTGTAACTATTTTATAATTTCATTGTATTTTTAACTGCTTTGTTTTATTTTTCTTCTTCTTTTGTTATTGTATATGTATTTATATAGTTTAAGTTCCCTGCAGAAGTAACATTTCATTGCAAAATGAAATGCAATTTAACTTACCCCCCCCCCCTTTTTTTATTCAAATTCTTAACATTCCCAAACTTGTCCCAAACTCATTTCATTCATTCAATCATGCATT
This sequence comes from Carassius auratus, assembly GCF_003368295.1. NCBI lineage: Eukaryota > Metazoa > Chordata > Actinopteri > Cypriniformes > Cyprinidae > Carassius > Carassius auratus. The sequence goes on from NC_039289.1 coordinate 705,587, forward strand.
CTCTTATTTTTTTTCTATTTTATTTTATTTTATTATATATATATATTTATATAATTTAAATTGTATTATTTTTTTGTCCTTTTTATTTATTTATTTTTTAGGAGCTCAGATTAAGATACTCTATATTCCAAACTTTTTTCTAAAACTGGTCCGTAATTATACCCAAATGTTTTTTTGGGTGCTCAAATGTTAAGACTCAATATTCCCCCCAAAATATTACAACATTATTATTGACTGATTTATTTATTTATTTATTTTTTCCATTTTGGAGACTCACATTTTTTATTATTTATTTATTGTATTATCGAGGGCTCAAATGTTAAGATTTTCAATATTCCATACAAAATTATTCCAAAAGTATTATTGATTAATTAATTAATTAATTAATTAATTAATTTAATTTTTTTCTTTTTTTCCTGTTATTTTTGTTCTATTTCCATTCTAAAGGGTCAAATTCTTAATTGTACCAAACTGGTCTTAATTATTCCAAAAATTTCCAAAGTTATTTCATTCATTCATTCATTTGTTTTTCTTTTATTGTTTGTTTTTTCGCGGGAGTTCAAATGTTACTCTTCTCCACACTAGTTTTTCAGGAGACCGTTAGCCGGTTGCCATGGTTACTCTGGTCAACGCACTTTGATGAAGGCGAATCCCGCGCCGTTGTCGGTGATGGTCAAGCCGAGCGCGTCCTCGGTTTTGACGACCTCCACCTCTTTGGTTTCACCCCGCACGTGCGCGAAGATGAAGTCCTCCAGACCGATCTGACCGCCCAGCAGCTTCTGCATGTCCACCTTGTGCGAGTTCAGCGTGCAGAAGAGGATCTTGAGAGAAAAAGCAGACACCAGAGCAGAACCGTTAACGGCTTTTTCCATCGTGAGCGCGCGCGCGTGCGTGGCCCCAGTCACGCGCACCACACACGCTAGATGGAGCTGTGGCGGTTAACTACCCAGCCGGCACATGACCGACCTTCAACGTTGAAATATGGTTGAAATAAGGTCAGTTGTGGTTTCAACGTTGAAACAACGTTGATTCAACATTTAAAGCTGAATGGTTGAAAAACATCAAGCACATGACCAACTTTCAATGTTGAAATATGGTTGAAATAAGGTCAGTTGTGGTTTCAACGTTGAAACAACGTTGATTCAACGTTTAAAGCTGAATGGTTGAAAAACATCAAGCACATGACCAACTTTCAATGTTGAAATATGGTTGAAATAAGGTCAGTTGTGGTTTCAACGTTGAAACAACGTTGATTCAACGTTTAAAGATGAACTGTTGAAAAACTTCCAGCACATGACCAACTTTCAACATTGAAATATGGCTGAAATAAGGTCAGTTGTTTTAATGAAACAACGTTAAAAAATGTTTAATGCTAAATGGTAGTTAAAGGTTAACAAGCTTTTAAATTATTTATATTAAATTATTTAAATTAATTAATTATTTTAATAGCATTTTAAAATATTTTAGTCATGATACCTATTCTAAAATCTAAAGGTATATGTTAAATATTATCATCATTAACAACAATAAAACTATATACATTTCGCTGCTTTATCACACTGAAACAACTCCCATTGGTAGTTGTATTTTATTACTTCTATCATGATTGGTTAATCTGGCTGTCATTCAGGAAACTGGACAATGAATCGGTTCGCGCCTTTCTACATTTAAAAATATGACCGTTATTGTCGTCTTTCTGTGAGTGAGGCGGCTAACTGTGAGCTGCTGCTCGTTATAACTGACTGCTCTATCGGTCCCGAATTATTTCATATTTGCCTGTACATTTTCTTTTTTATTTTGAGCGAATTTGAGTCGTGACATGTCAATGGAGAACAAAAACTGTGAACACAAGAAGGGTCAGGTGTTCTGCGAGGTCCTGAAAACATCCTGTCAAAATGAGGTAAGAAAATCGCTAACGTTATCTTTATTATCTTTTGAAAATGGTAAAGTATTACCAGAGTTTACAAATGGGTAGTTTAAAGGACATGTAATCTGCAGATGAATAAATACCCGTGTGTCTATTTTTTTGCATTTGCTATTTTTTTTGCACAGCTGATCAAGTTAGGTGCTCACCTAATGTGTTGCTGGTAAGAGAGATTTAGAGATGGTTTAGAGATTTTCCCATATTTTCCTGATATGTATCCCATGCATTAGGTGTGTTATATATGTTTGTATGCTTATAATAGTTTCAAAGTGTTTTCTGAAACATATAAGTGCAAATGTCTGTATTTAAATAATATAATTTTAATGAATTAATGAAAATGAATAAATAAATAAAAGGATTGTTTAAAGCCATGGTTCTCAAAGTGTCAGGCCCCCTCTAGTTGTTATGCAGGTGAATCACTAAATTAAACTAATTAATGTTAATATATTTTAACTTAATCTTTGAGTAAGTTTTTTTTTTTTGCACATTTAAGTATGTTAGAGTTAAAGTACAGTACAGTTTTGTAACTTTTGTTACATAATTACATTTAAAATTACATTTTAATTTAAACTTTTTTTTATTTACCTGTGTATGTAAGCACAGTTGTAGTGTTAATGTTCAAACATGGTAAAGTGTCTGACAACAATAAATATTCTTATTAGAATAAAACTGCCTCATTTTTTAACTGTAGACCTGTAGCTGAATAGTTTGGTCTACTACGCTGCTGAAATGTAATGTTGGTCATTATGGTGCAACTTAATATTTAATAACAAATATTTTCTGAAGTGGTACTTGGTACAAAAAGTTTGAGAACCAGTGGTTTAAAGAAATGGTATAATATGAAATCCTGCTTTTTAAGAACTTTTCAGTAAACCATTTCTTCTTTCCCCTTGTAGAGTCATCGAGGATCCAGCTTGTTCTTGAAACATTGGTAAGAAATTGTTCTTCTGCTACATTGCACTGTCACTTCTGCTAGAGATGCTTTGACCTTTTGTGATAGGTTTTGATTGTACTTAGTTTATTAAAAATTTACTGAATTAGATTTTATTTGTTTTACTACACTGTATTACTAGTGTTTTGATTAAAACAGTGTAACTGGGGGCTCTGAAAACACTGCTTGTGAATAATTTGTTAATATTGTAAATTTTCATCTGAATACATTAAATAAGTGTTTAATGAATAGTGTTGTCCACTTTGTTTCCAACCTCACTGTTACTGAACTGTAAAGTGAAAATATTGTGTGATTTATTTTGCATTCAGTTTTCAGTTAAATATATTTCACAATATCAAAGTTATTGTCAAACATTGTGGACATACCTAAACTCATTGGTTAAATCTTATGTTCCCTCCAGAAGTTTGCACTCTGTAAGTGAACGACGCCTTGTGGTGCCATCCCAAAGAAGTTCACAATCACTCTCACGGACCTTTTCCTGGACTGTGCCCAGCTGGTGGAATCACCTCCCAATCTCAATCCGAACTGCTGAGTCTTTACTCATTTTCAAGAAACATTTTAAGACTCATCTTTTTCACCGGAACTTAACCAACTAATGCTAGCACTTTTCCTTCTTTTCTTGTCTTTCATATAAAAAAAAAAAAAAAAAACCTGGCTATGCGTTCTGTACTAGACTAACTGAGACTTGTCATGGCACTTCTATGCTGTTGTTGTTCGCTTGTACACTTGACTGCTTCTGTTCTTCTCATTCGTAAGTCGCTTTGGATAAATTCGTCTGTTAAATGATTAAATGTAAATGTTTATACAGGACGGTACAGAAAGTGCACAAGTGGGAGAGAGTGGAGGGGACGGCGTCAGAATGGACCTAGCGCTGGGACACTTTCAAGGATCACCCGAAGCACAACCACACTGTATACACTAAGGCTGCTGGTTCTAACATTTTAGAGTGCTCTGCGGTAGAAATCTCATTCTGCATTCCCCACGGTAAAGAAGACACAGTCCGGGGGGGTTCCCATTAGAAATCAACTGGTTGAAGGTTCCCTTCTCGAACTGTTCAACACATTTTCACTGCACAAATGTACACAACTCTTGTAATGAGACACATTACTAAAACATGTTTTTGACAGAAACTGTAGTTTTCCACCAAAATAAAAGATCCACTGGTTTCAGTCATAAAGGTACAAGGGTTTGTCTTGTAAGTGCTGAAAAAAATATGCATTTTTGTGCCGAATTATTTTACAAAAACCTTTAAATATTATTGTATTTGGATTGTTCTACTACATGTTTTTAGCATTACCTCCATGCATACTCTGCATAATAAAGTGTGGGATTATTTTCATCTGTTTTATACAGTATGTTTCCAAAATTTAACTGCTGTTTGACAATTTTGAGCATGTGGTAGTTTATTGAAGTTGTTTGTAAAGCCATTGCTGCCAGTCATTAGATTTTTAGCCTTGCATGTACATTGTTGATCTAAATGCCAACTAGGATCTAGGTGTATTTACACACGGTGCAAGGTACGACGGGGAAACAACGTCGTGTTATCAACGCTGATTAACTTTTCAAAATCAACACCTCATTCAGCTTTCATCCCAGGTCTGCAGCACGACCCTAATTCACCCATAATGCAGGTAAGACGGTGAAACAGCGTCGCGATTTCAACGGTGAATCCACGTCGTGATTTCAACGTTGATCCAATTTGCAAAATCGAAAGGTTATTCAACGTTGATTCAATGTCGGGATTTCAACAGTGAATCAGCGTTGTGATTTCAACCGTACATCAACGTCACGATTTCAACGGTGAATCAACGTCGTGATTTCAACGTTGATCCAATTTGCAAAATCGAAAGGTTTTTCAACGTTGATTCAACCATGGTACCTGACGTTGTTTCAACGTTGAATCAACGTTGAAATGCCGGCTGGGTAGTACTTTCACGGTAACTCTCCAATATAACGAATAGTGTGTGTCAATATGGAGTTAGCATCGTTCTACGTTGACATACGAATACAAACTTTATTTGTATTCGTATTACAATGTTCACAGACGCTAACACTCCTGTTTGCTAGCATTCAGGCGCGAGTCTCCTTGTTAATTTCCATTAAAAGATTTGTGTACTAGACACAAATAAATGTAAGTAAGGATCGGTTTTAACGCTTAACTGTTCACGTGATCATTTTAACTTTTTCATACTGTTCGGTTTGAGATAAAAACATATTTTTTCCCGCCTTGACCCTGATAACAAGTTCCTGAAGGACATTTTATCCTAAAGTATGTGTGATCTTTATGGTTAAGTGTTTTTGGTTAATAAATAGTAGTTTAATACGTTTTTATGAATAGTTTAAACTTAACGTATTTTGACTTTTTTTAATACTTTATATAAATACTAACGCGAATACGTTTAAAAAATCTTTATGTTTATATTAAAATGTAAACATATTAAATACAACATACAAAGCTTATTTATTTACGCAAGTATTCAACTGATTGATGGAATAAAAATATACTTTCCAGAAAGTTCAGGTAAGTTCTCAGGTATTTGAGAAAACATTTTGGTATGTTTGTTTAAAAAACTAAATAATATATATATATATATATATATATATATATATATATATATATATATATATATATATATATATATATTTAAAACATTTAAAAACATTTAGCATGTTTATTTTTAATAATTAATGTGTTGAATTCAAGTATTTATTGTTTACTAGCCACTGGCATATACCAAAAAAAAACAACAACAACAACTTCTAACCAATGACATATTGGAAGATGTAACTTTTATTTATTTACTTGATTTTTTATTAACTAGTCACATGCATATATGAAAAAAAAAATTTGAACATAATTTAGTGACAGATATATATATATATATATATATATATATATATATATATATATATATATATATATATATATATATATCTGTCACTAAATTATTATAAATGGTAATATGCATAATGATCAAGATAACTAATGTGATTTTAAGAACAAGGAACACAAGCACTCCAACATACTTCCCAAGAAACGAATGTCCCAAATATCTCTCTTTAGACCATAAGCGTTTACCTTTGGTCCCCCAAAAAGAGTAGCAAAGACTCACTGTACCTCAGAAGCGGAGATGTTGAAGACCTCTGCGATCTTGGCGTAAAGCTCCTTGACGTTGGTGAAGCCGTGAATGCGTCCCGTGGGGCTCCCGTGTGCGAGCTGTGTGTGAAACACCAGTTTGGGCCTCGGACACGGAGTATGCTCCTGGGGCAGCGGCGGCGCCGACGGGACGGGCCCCCGTTTCTCCTCGTCCCCCGGCGGTCCTTTAGAGTCCTGCGTGTCCGGACTCATGGCTTCTGCGTTCTCCGGGGGCTCTGGGTCACACATCGTCTTCTCGGACTCCTGCATGGTGAAGAGCGAGACGTAAGCGGCCGTCTGTACTCGGGCCTGCCGTGTTAAATTAAAGATGAGGGTAGCCAGGCAACGCTGCACAGGTGAGCGGCTTCTGGCTCTGCTTATAGTGGAAACCCAAAACCGGTTGAGCTAGAGATCTTATGGGTGACACTGGAGAGCAGGACGAACACCTGAAGTGAACCTGGAGACCATCTGTCTATAGAGCTGGCGGAGGGGACGCTCTTCACAACAGAGATGTGGTGTTTGGTCAAACATTTAGCTGATCTAAAGGAGTAGTTCAGCCAGAAATGAACATTTGAGGAAAATCTGCTCACCCTCGGCCCTGTAGATGAGATTGTTTCTTCGTCAGATTTGGAGAAATGTAGCATTGCATCACTTGCTCACCAATGGATGTGAATGGGTGCCATCAGAATTAAGAGTCTGATAAAAACATCACAGTAATCCACAGCACTCCAGTCCATCAGTTAACATCTGGAGAAGACAAAAGCTGAAACAAATCCAACATTAAGATCTAAAATATGAGTCCATAATCCATAATAACACTCCTGTTATCTCTCACATCAAAACCCAGCCACAACATCCGGTGCAGATTTCTCACCTAATTCAGACCAGAACACATTATCAATGGATTATGGACTCGTATTTTAGACAGAAGCAACCGTTTAAAGTTTAAAACTTCTTGGTGTCTTTGTTTTTTACAAACGCGGTTTTTGGTTTCACAAGATTAACTGGATTACTTGTGAATTATGTTTACACTCTCATCCTGACGGCACCCATTCACTTGCAGAGCAGAGAAAATGACTTTTCTTTCAACTTAAATGATATTTTTTTTATAAATATGTAGTTATTGGCAAAATCTGATGCCTCTTTTTCAACAAAAGCAATGTAGTAAGTCTTAAAATCAAATGGGAATTATATTTAAAGTCTATTTTTGACAAACTGCATTTGTATTTGCAACCTCATAATTATACGGAATAAACTGGGCTCATGACTGAAGTCTCCATGAGGAAGATCCATGTGGATCTGATAGATGTACAGTGTCTCTTCTGTTCAGACGGTGAGTGTAACATGAGCTGATGTGTCAACTTCTTCCTCCAAACACTGCACACACATGGCGCCCGCTATGTTTTATGCATATAAGGGTGAATGCAGGCAGGGGCAGACTGGCCATCGGGAGCACCGGGACATTTCCCAGTGGCCTGCCGGCTGCCGCTGTGCCACTGCGAATTAATTGACGGTTTTATGAATCTACGAATCAGGTGATCGCGGAGTGAAAATGACACCACCACATCACCAAACATCAGCGAAGCACTGCCTAATTGGCTATATCCAGAGGCAGGCTTTATCTTAGAAAATCGCGCAAAAAATGGAGCCATAAATGCAAAAGAGGAGAGATGGAACGAATAAAAAGGAGAAAAGCCCTGACCACAGAAACAGCAAATCGCTGCAAAATCCCAGCCATGTTAGCCAGTAAGGGAGCAGGTCGGTCAGAATGATCATTTTAGGCTCAAATGATTCGCGAACCCGCTCTGAACTCCCGAACTGACTCGCGAAACCCGCTCCGAACTCCGAAAATGATTCAAATGATTCGCGATCCCGCTCCGAACTAGCGAACTGACTCAAATGATTCGCGAACCCGCTTTGAACTCGCGAACTGATATCTCTTCTGTCTGGACAATGTAAGTTTTGATATGTCATGTCTTTGTGTTCACGAACTGACTCAAATGATTCGCGGACCCGCTTTGAACTCCCGAAATGACTCAAATGATTCGCGAACCCGCTGTGAACTCCCGAAATGACTCAAATGATTCGCGAACCCGCTGTGAACTCCCGAAATGACTCAAATGATTCGCGAACCCGCTACGAACTCCCGAACTGATTCAATGATTCGCGAACCCGCTTTGAACTCCGGAAATTATTCAAATGATTCGCGATCCCCAAACTGATTCAAAGGATTCGCGAACCAGCTTTGAACTCCCGAGATTATTCAAATGATTCACGATCCCGCTCCGAACTGCCGAACTGACTCAAATGATTCGCGAACCCGCTTTGAACTCGCGAACTGACTCAAATGATTCGAGAGCCCTCTTTGACCCGCTGTGAACTCCCGAACTGATTCAAATGATTCGCGATCCCGCTCTGAACTCCCGAACTGACTCAAATGATTCGTCACTCATAAATCCTCTCCTGTGTTCTCATGGAGTAGTAAAGTGTCCATTGTGAGCATACTTCAGAATCTCAGCAGAAGTACTTTGATTTTGGATGCTGCTCTGCTCACATACTAATTAATGATTAATGTTTGAAAGTGAAGTGTAAAACAAATTATATAAATATTTTATTTGACTAAGTAATTACAGTAATATTTCAGTCTTTATATATTAATAATTGAATTAAAAATAAGCAAAATAATAATGTTATTAAGATGTTGTTATTTGTTCAAATTTACATGGTTTCCAAAAAAACTGAATGTAAACCGAGACAACCATCACAGCTAAGATATAATGTGTACCAATAACCTGTTTTGTTTTGTTGTTTTTGTGTAAACAGATATTGCAGATCTGGAGAAAAATGCAGAACTGCTAATCTTACCATCTTTATTCACAGAAAACATCAAGTTTCTCTTCTGTCTGGACAATGTAAGTTTTGATATGTCATGTCTTTGTGTTCGCTAACTGACTCAATCATTCGCGGACCCGCTTTTAACTCCCGAAATGATTCATATGATTCGCGATCCCTAAACGGACTGAAATGATTCGCGATCCCTAAACGGACTGAAATGATTCGCGAACCCGCTTTGAACTCCCGAAATGACTCAAATGATTGCGAACCCGCTGTGAACTCCCGAAATGACTCAAATGATTCGCGAACCCGCTACGAACTCCCGAAATGATTCATATGATTCGCGATCCCCAAACGGACTGAAATGATTCGCGAACCCGCTTTGAACTCCCGAAATGACTGAAATGATTCGCGAACCCGCTGCGAACTCCCGAACTGATTCAAATGATTCGCGAACCCGCTACGAACTCCCGAACGGATTCAAATGATTCGCGATCCCCAAAATGACTCAAATGATTTGCGAACCCGCTTTGAACTCCCGAACTGATTCAAATGTTTCGCGAAACCCGCTCCGAACCCCGGAACTGATTCAAATGATAATGTTATTATTTAGATGTTGTTATTTGTTCAAATTTAAAGGGTTTTCAAAAACACTGTGAATGTAAACCGAGACAACCGTCCCGCTCGCTCCGTAGTCCCAAACTGACTCAAACGTTTCTGGAAAAATGAGCGTGCGTTGCTTCCGTTATGAGCGCCCATACGGTGTGCCTACATTTGAAATAACAAACTTGAGAGCACAAAAGACGTTATATGTGAACAGCCCCTTACTTATAGCCTTGTTTGCTGCTCTTTAATTTCATTCTTTGTCATTTATGTTAAATTATGTACCACAACTTAACAGTTTTGCTTTATGGATTACATTTTTTTTAACTGTTGAACACCAGACATAAACAAAAAGAAGTTTTAAACTCATTATTTTCATTAATTAAAAAAAAGTAAACAATTTGTTTGCATTTGCGCTAGCATATTCACGCAGCGCTGTCTCGCGAGTGCAGTGGAAGGTTGTGAATTCCAACGGTCGAGAAGAGATTGATCCTGGTCTGCTGATTTAAATTGATGGTCTGACAGAAATATTGTTGTGGTAAATCAGAGAAATACATTCTTTTTAAAGTAATTTACTTTTTATAAGCTTTAAACCCATTAGTAATTAAGTTGTCATTGTTTCTACAGCGGATTTACACTAAAACACGAAAGAGCCTGAACCGCGACAGTGTCACAAGTTGCCTTACATCCATAAGTTTTGTTGTGCTTGTTGCAAACTGTTAAATTTTGTGTTTTCTGATCCTAAGCTTAGAAAAAAAGATGCAAGACTTCAAACTTTCCAGTACTCCTGTGTACTGATAATCCGGTTTCCACCCAGTCCCAGGAGGTTTGTCTGTTTTATCCTTCTTCACTAAAATGTCTTAAAATTGCTTGGTTATTGACCAGTAATGCTAGGAGATTGTATATATACAATAGGAATTTTGTTATTTACTACTTTTTTCAGATTATATTAAACCTGGAAAATATTGGAGAAGATCAATTAAGTTTTCATGAGCACATTACTGTGATAAATGCTGAACTATGTAAAAGACAACCTGCTACACCAACATATCAAAAATCGAATGAGATGCGCTCTTTTTAAAAGAGTTGATTTAATGACAAAATCAACATGAGAGGTCATGGACATGTTCCCATTTCTTCGGGTTCCACAAATTGTGAGTATTTGTTTTTAGTGTTTTTTCCTTTCAGTTTAGTATTTCCACTGCATTTTTTTTTTCTTTTTTTTTTTTGTATGAATAAAAAGTCAAAATTGTTTTAATGAATTTTTCTTTCTTTTTTTGGTAGCTGCTGCATGAAGTGAAGATGCGGTTTGGAAAGGACCTTCATCTCAATCTACAGACTGCTCTTCAAGTTAAATTAAATTAAAATTATGCATTTAGCAGACGCGACTTACAGTGCATTCAGGCTATCAATTTTTTACCTATCAAGTGTTCCTGGGGAATCGAACCCCCAACCCCACAATGCTCTACCAATTGAGCTACAGGAACACTACTGTCTACTTTAGCAAATTGACACAAACACAAAAAGTGTTCTTTTTTTTCCTTAACACAACCATTAGTTGCTTGGTTTGTTGAATGGTTACTGTAATAAATTTATTTATACCATGGTTTGTCTGAATATTTGTTTCGGATTGGCTAAAAGGTGTGCATTAAAATAATTTGATTCAAAGGTAGATCCAGTCAGTGTAATTACAATTAAAGTTAAATGTGCTGCTGCAATGACATACATGCAAACAAAACACTTGCACACGAGATCGGAGATTAAAGTAATGTGAACTGAGACATTTTGCATTTAATTTATAGTCCAAAATGCAATGCTATTTTACATTTTATTAATTTATTTAAATTCTGTACTTAAAATCTAATGCAAGACCTACCTAAAAAAATACCTGAAAGTCAGTTTATTTTATTTGTATCTTTACTCTGTTGTATTTATTTGTGCTGTTGCTTGTAGTTAGAATATTCTTAATAATATGATAATATATATATATTTTAAAGTATAGTTTTTCCATAAACATAGCAAATACAGCGGTACTGAAACCGTGACTCTAAAACCGTGAAACAAACGAACTGTGAAAAAGTAGAACTGTTCCACCGTAATATTTATGTAATCATTTGGCAGACGGATGCTTTCATTCAAATCGACTTACAATAGATAAAATCTATTTAAAAAATAAATAAATAAAACAAAAGGGGGTGTACAATTCAGCTTTTGATTACAGATCATGAGATGTCATGTGACACGGTGTGTGCAAAAGCAATGAGATGATCCCGTGGAACATTGTGTTGAAATGATCATTTCTTCAGTGATGGCATGATTTGATTATGAAATTATTCAGCCGGGGGACTGAAGTGTTTCATGTGTGTGATTCACGTAAGAGAAATAAAAAAATAATTAGATTTCTCAAATCACTAGTGGACATTTAGATGCTCATGACCTGTTCAAACGTGAGAACAGAGTTCAAAACACTAGACTTGTGTGTAAGTGTACAATCAGCTTTTCACACTAGTTCTCCACCCTGACTTCCTCCCTCAAACCACCACGTTGCATGCAAACACGCGTCCTGCCCATAAAAGGGCATGGGCGGAGATTAGAGCGCTAGGGTCGCGCCGTGATTGGTCTCCGCGGCTGATCAGATGCGCTCTGATTGGCCGCCAGCGCTTGGTCCGATTTTGTCTCATTTTGTTAATGAGGCCGCGTTCACGGGACGCCGGAGAGAAACCGGATCATCGCGTCCTCGTGCACCGGCGTGTTTTGTCCGCGTGTGTCGATCTGCGTAGAGGAAGAATGCTGGAAAACAAGAGGGAGAGATTTAAAACGTTTCTGAGAAAGATCGACGAGAGCGCCATATCGAAAATCAAGCATTTAATGAAGGATAGGTGAGTAACATAACATCCGGTTATTCGCAGCTCATTTACATATGTTAATGTTGTGTTCATATTATAATTAAAAGGCACTAGTGTGTCTGTGTTGATAAGGTTGTGTGATGGGCGTTGTTTTTATTGATATAGGTCAGACTGAGGATCTTTCATAGCTATAGTCCTCCCTATGTGTGCGCGTGCACGTTTGTGATGACATTATTTCTTCCCTTTGACTAATTATCTTATTCAATACAGATTGGATGTCGTTTTATTTATTACTTTATATGCTTTTATAGTATAAAAATAGCTTTTTTCCTTTCCTAAATATCCATGTCGTTAATGCTTTTTACTGCATTCCATTTATGGTACAGTGAAGATGTAAACATTGGTGTTTATTTACAAAAAATACCATTTAATCAACACCACAGGTACCATGGTAGAGCATTGGATTACAATGAAATACTATGGTACATGTTAAAATAACATCTGATACAACCACTATGGGACTGTCACGGTATGTTTTTGTTAAGTAAATACAATGGTAAAATGCCATCTACAATGGCTGATAATAGTAATGTTGTTTTTAGCATGTATCATGCCAGTACCAGTGTGTGTTTTGCATGCCATGGTGAATTATGGTATAACAAATGGTGCATATTTAATATTGTGTATGTATATGGTAATATATGACATACATTCATATCCGAAAACTGTTTTTTTTAAATTGTATTTACAAAATCAGCCTCCGTGAAAACCTCCAAACTCCTAAAACATAGCATTCTATAATATCAGCTTCTCATGTGGACTTGAGTCTTTGTGTTGGTTATTATTAGAGTCGTTAAGCCGGTACTGTACCTGGACTGCATCATTCATGTTATTGTAAAGGAATTACTGGGATACTTTTAGACCAGAGCTGATTTCCCTGACTCACATTTTCCAATGAGTGGGTTACTTGTGCTTTACATTGAGCCATCTGAAAGAAAATATGGCTATTAATATATCAGTTCAGTCCAGCTATACTTACACCAGTGTAGCACTCATCTGCAATTGTGACATAAACAAACCAATCCACATTGCCAGTATGCTCTAAATTCCTAACCATCATCACGGTGTGAGTTTTCAATTAACTCCTTCAGTCTGACCAAACTGCATTGTCTTCAGTGATGGTGCTAAATGTAATTTGGAGCAGGAATGTGTCGTAATTAAATTACAGCATGTGGTAAATGTCGACATCACAGTGCCCTAGTAAGTGGTTTAGATTGACCAAATAAACAGATGATCTCGCAGACAGACCCTCAGTTGTATTGGTATTCCAACATATGTGGGTCACGTTATCTATCAGAGTTTATTTTTAGCCCAAAAGCTTGTGCCAGGTGTGAGCAAGCTGTCCGGGCTAATATGGCTTCCCATTGGAATTGAATTAGCTTCTCTGGACCTTGATAAGAAAACTATCATTCATATAGATGATCAGTAAAGCACGTTGAGTTATACTTGAGTTCTTGCACAATTGCTTTTGAGCACCGCTCCTACATAAGGAACTTTGTTAGGATAGATTCGGGGTCATTTTGGAAGATCAGGAGGGATCCCATGAGTAAGATTGGACCACCAAGATTGGATTTGGCGCATTAAAGTCTTTCTGCCTCTTAGTGCGTAAATTCAAAGCAATATCCTTGATTCTTCATTAACATGTTGCCTGCGAAAGTCAAGCAAACGCTCAACGTTGCAGTTGGATTTCACCAAATCCGTGTGCAGTGCTGGGGGCATTTCACACGGATTTGGTGAAAAAAACATTGAGGAAGCGATGACATATTGGTGCCCTGTACCTTGAGCACATTTACTGAAAAAACCCATCACTTGCATGATGTACTTCCCCAAAGTTCCCCTAAGCTATAATAACAACCGCGCCAAAAGAACAAAATATGACTTGTTTCATGTGATTCCTGTCTGGGTTTTCCACTCTTTTTTTTTTGGACTCTATTGGTATATGAAAAGAAAGACCTCTTTCTGTTTAGGCTGAGGAAGTGAGATGCCTTCAGGTCACATGACTTGCACAAATGTCCTCTTTGTCATAGCTTTGGTCCACAAGAGCCGAGCTGTGGTATGTCCACAGGGATTGGTGTTGTCTCTTGAATGGACATCATGGCTCGATAGAAGTCAAGGCCTAAACCTTGTTCTGTTCCTTTCTTTGACAATGTTAGATCAGGTTTCATTGTTCAAAAGTCTTGCTTAGAGTTTGACCTTTGGTTTTTTTGCAAGTCATCTTGGGTTTTGAGACCAAGTTTTGGTGTATGAATATGAAGTTTGGACTTTATGTAGTTTCTGTGTTTAGATGTTATTTATTTAACTTTTTAGATGTATAGGACAACCAAGTGTGGTTTGTTATTGGTTGAATAGTGCAGCTCAAATTTTCATGTGGTTGCACAGTTTTTTTTTTCTGTAAACACCCACTCAGCTCATTTATCACACGCTGATGAAAGACCTTTTATTATCTACGAGTGGTGTGACCTTGTTCTCATGTCCAATCATTTTGCAAGCTGAATAACTCACGACTTGCTCAACTAGTGAATTCTAACGGAGGCTTTCTTGAAAATGATCTGTGTGTTTCCTGGTGTGCAGCATTGACCCAATTCAACCCGTCGATCTCTGATTTATACGTCGCTTATTGGCAGTGATCTTGAATTGCATTTGGTCAACAGTTCCTCCCAACTGTCAACCAATGGTGATCTAGGACCCTTGTGTTTTACAGAGCGTGAAAATCTTGTGCTTATGCAATGAAAACTGACCTGATGTTCTCCATATCACTTTATGCTAGCATGGAACGTCTCCGTTAGAACATGGCGTCTTGTTTATAAACAGAAGTACAGAACGCCCTGAGGAATCCTGATTATAAATAAAGACAGAACTTAAGATTCAAGAACTTCTTGTTTTCAGGCCTGGACAAGGATCTTTAAGCTATCTTTGGTGAGTCACCGTGCAGCTGAGGATGTATATGAGCTAATGCGTTTCCATTTGCAAACATTAGCCTTGAAGGCTTGAGTGTGTGAATGTGCATTAGGCCAGAGATGAATCATCTTTATAATGGCACAAGGAGGTCAGGGGTCAGATGGAGAAAAGGTTCAGTGGTAATAAAAAGAAAAGGAATTTACAACATTTAGAATTTTCTTATAGGTTATCTTGACTTCCTTAATTAGCTGGAACTAAAAGTAAAATACATTACATTTATTCATTTAGCAGACGCAAATACAAAATTAATACAATCCGTATGGATGTTTTAAAAAAGACAAATTAAACAAACAGTCTCAAATTAAAATAGGGAAATAAAAAGTAATTCTCAAACTAAAATAACACTGGTTTTCATTGAGTTTTTAGCTGTCTTTAGCTTAGCTTATTGAAGATGATTGGAATCAGAAATCTTGATTCATTTTGATGTTGTTCGAAACTATAATTTGAGTATTTTTATTTATCTATTTCACATAAAAATTGGGTTTTGCTCTGGTTTTCCTTGAATCATTTTGAATGGAATTTTTTTGTCTTTGGAGTTTTAATTGAATAAGAAAAATCTAAACTATTATTTTTTCTTTTAAAGTCAGAATTTAGCTGTTTTTACGCGTTTAAACTGGATTTTGGTTAGTTTCTATACTGTATCAATTTGATTTTGGACATGTAAGTTATTATAAAATATATATTATTATAATAATATAAATATTCAACTTCAAAATTACAATTTCTTGGCACTCAAAGTTTAAATTTAGCGTTTTCAAAGGTTTAAACTGGACTATGGTCAGTTTTTCCATGTAATGTTTTGCATTTGTTGTGTCTGGATTTGTAATGGATAAAAAAAAGCCTTTCAATTTCAAAGTAACCATTTAATTTTAAGTCAGATAATTTAAATGGTTTTACTTGCTTAAGATTTTGGTTTGTTTTCTCATGTGTCGTTTTGCGTTTGTTTTCAGATTTCTAATTGATTAAAAAAATACCAAAATCTAAACTGTAAAGTAACGATTTTTGGCTCTCTCAAAAGTCAGAATTGAACCGTTGGAAAGCTATTTCAGGTTCACACAGAAACTTTCCAGTGTCCTTCAAATATTAATTTTCTTCCGGTGTTGGCCAAATCAGATCCTTGCTCCTGGTCTTGTGGTGCTCCCATGGGGTTGTTGACCATCTGCCCCATCACAAAGACAGTAGCTGGCCACCAGCGAGGCTTTGTTTGCATGTCTTCAGTAGTTTGTATTCCTTCAATGGGATTCAGATAGGCCACTGTGGGATCCTTCATCCCTCCTTCGACTCCCACTTTGGTTTTCCTGTGCCCCATTATCTCACTTTTTCCCCGATGGCTTGCGCTTGTGTAACGGAACCGCTGTAAAGGAAACCTTTAGACCCTATTGCTCAGCATCTAGTCCACCTGGTCAAAAGTGGTTCAGTAGTCGCTAGCGTTTGGGAAGACGCCGCAATGGATGGCGAGAAGGATCCAAACCGCTTGGATACAGCCGCGTGTGAGGATTTGGGAAGGTAGGAGACATTTCGAACTTCTTAAGCTCTGAGATATATATAATATAATCGTGAGAAACTACGAATACGCCGTGGAGCTGAGAGCTTGCTGGGGATTTCTTTTCATAGCTAGCGGATTGAACACAAACCACTTTAAAGACCTAAACGTTGACTAGTTCTGTCTATGTTCGTGCCAATTAAATCACCAAAACCAGAGGTTCTGGAACATTTTGACTCATTTGCGGAGACTAAACTTTCGCAGTCAGCACAAAGGCGAGCGTGATAAGCGTTTATCGCTGGCCTTGAACTCCAACACATTTCCTTGTTTGGTGTGTATGCCACTGCTTGTTGCTTATCTCATCTGGTTTGAGCTCGCTTGGCATTTCTGCGAGCCTCGAGCTGTATCTATTCAGCATCAGACCAGTCAGCGAGGTGTGTTTGATGCTCGTTATCACCTCTTTAAATCACTATGCAGCTCTAGGCCAAATAGAAATGGTGAGGTTTATTGTTTGTGCATGATATATAAGTCTGTTAAACAGGATCTCACGGTGCGTTATTATTGTTCTAGTGCCACTAAACCTGAGTGACACAGCTGAAATCATAATGGCATTGAATCAATCTGTTTGGTTTATTTAACGGTTTCATTTCTCAGGTGACGTTGCCAGCTTTCATTCTTCTAAACGCCCACAGCAGGGCAGCAGATTCCTAAAATACCTGTGTTTAGCCTGAAAACACAACCTCAGACATGAGAAAGCTCTGGTTGGGGGTTTATTGATGCCAGTTAAAGGTGAAGCTATCTAAAAATAGATCTGCAATATGACGTGTGCTTCAGCGTCTATAATACATCGAGAGCTCGTCTGGATTGATTTTAAGCTGATTGCAAAAGCAAAGCAATTACATTTTGCTTGAAGATAATGAGGTGATTCAGTAAATGCTTTAGTTTATGCTTAAACCATTTTGTGTAAATATCTGATGTAATACAGTAAAAAGTTACTGCATCACCAGAATCACGTTATTATCATATGTTATAAGAACAACCATTTGAGACATATTTCATTATTAGATTCTGTAATTTTCCTGTATGCAAAATAATTGATCAAATAATATATTACGGAATACTTATACTACTAATAATAGTTATTAGTTTACATTTTTATTTATTTGTATTTTTATCAATTTTTATTAGTAGTAGTAATTGCAATTTAATAATTTTGGTGAAATTATAAAAGTAATCAATCAATATCAGCACTAAAAACGTACGAAAATGTAATAATTCCCATTTTATTCTATCTCACACACACACACACACACACTTGCAGGTGCGGCTCTGCTTTTGAATGTGTTTGCGTGCCACATCTATTTGCGTTGGCATCTAAAGGATTCGAGATGAAACGCTCAAACAATAGCTGGCTGAACTCTGTCGGGTTCTAGACGTTATTTCAGTGGCTGCAGCTTCCTCGTGTCGCAATATTCTCTTTTGTTCTGTTTTGGCTCGCATATAAACTCTGGAATTTTTCCGTGGCATTTGCGAGTAATTCGTAATTGTTACGCAACAGCGTTATAGAGAAAGACATGCCCTGCATGCCAGCTCATTATTTATAATTTTTTTATTTATTTGGGTAATAGGTTTTAATGTTATTATACATATGTGTGTGTGTGTGGGGGGGGGGGGGATACACACACATGTGGCAAGTTTACGTTTGAAGAAAAAGCTAAGTTTTCTTTAAAAAAAGTTAATTTGTTTCAAGAAATTTTATTTATTTATTTAGCTTTTGATAATAATATTGTTTTCATGTAGACATTTGTTAAAATTAAATTAATATAAAAAGAAATATTATGTTTTTATATATATATATATATATATAAGAAGACTGGCTATTTCAAAATATAAAAAATATGGCATTTTCATTTAGGAAGAAAAAATAAAACAAAAGTAAAAATGAATAAATGATAATATATTTTCTTGCAAACAAAATAAATATGTAAGATATACATATCTGCTATTGTCATATTTAAAGAAAAATATTTCTTTAAAGAAAGAGAAGTAAAAAAAATTTTTTTTTTACTGTTTTTCAAACAAGTAATATATATATTTGCCATTTTCAAATTTCCTTTATATATTCTTTTATTTAAATGAAGGAAAATAAATGATTTTATAGATTTCTTAACTATCTATCTATATGTACACACACACGCACACACACACACACACACATATATATATATATATATATATATATATATATATATATATATATATATATATATATATATATATATATATATATATATATATATATATAAAATATTAATTCCTACTTGTTAGAGTGTGATACATAGTCATATGACTGTAAGTGTTATCATTACATGTCATGTGCTGTCTTTTAACCTATATATAATTCAGCAAGTCACCAGTTTGTCATCGAGTCATAAATGTAATGGCTCTGAATGCTGGGAAAGGTGACGTGGTTTCCAGCAGCTGTGCGTCGCATATGTAGTGGCCAAAATGGACATAAAAACCCCCTCAGTGCTGAATGAGGAAGCAGTTACTTTGAGTTCCTTCAGGTGAAGAATTACAGCGATTCGACTTTCGCTTCAGTAAATCATCTCATTTTCACTGAAAATGCTTTCGCTTGTTGTCCAGTGTTTCCCAGCCTGTTTTCACCTGCAGCTCCTGCGTCTGCGTGCAGGTGTTCATTACATCAGCAAGCCACTGTCACACCATCTGAGGTCAGAGGCTCCGCCCACTCACATTTCCATACAGGAAAAAGCAGCACAACCTCAGACCAGAACTCTGCCTGCAGCTCCGCCCACTCATTTGCATACAGTGTGAAGAGAGCAGCTCCCATTGGGGCCACCGCAGACCACAGCTGAGTTCTAGCTCCGCCCCTCTCATTTGCATACAGAGGAAGGCAGCAGTTCCCACTGGAAAGCGGCCGCAGATCAGCCCTGTGTTTTCTAGACTCGCTGAGCCTGTACTCGTTATTTATTGCTTTTGGCCGAGCATCAGATTCCAGAGTTATGGCTTGAGGCCAGTTTTGTACTGAGAATGAACAGATCGTTGAGTTTACGCTTATCTCGCAGGCATGGA
The DNA here is from genome assembly GCF_003368295.1 of Carassius auratus. Taxonomy (NCBI): domain Eukaryota; kingdom Metazoa; phylum Chordata; class Actinopteri; order Cypriniformes; family Cyprinidae; genus Carassius; species Carassius auratus. Next base: position 725,477 of record NC_039289.1, read on the forward strand.
AATAATCTCTACAGGTAAGCAAGTCCTCTCTAAGCAAGAGCATTGGAGTAATTGTACTGTTAGAGTAGCTTTACAATCAATGGGCTGCATTCAGTGTATTACCTGTTGAATTCTACTAGCAGTTTCCAAGTGAGAATTGGTGCGGGGTTTGCTTTGAAGGTTGTTTTTCAGTCTGTAGTGTTTATTCTTGAGTTTTTACTGCTGTGGTTGTGTTATAGAGGTCGGAGTGAAGTGCTCTTGGCCTGTTTTATAATATATTTGCTCTCCCGTTGTTTGACTCTGTTTAACCATTACACTGGTATCAACGCTCAGAGAAACTCGTAAAGCTGATCTGATGTCATTATGTGCTAGATATGGTGTTGACCTTAATAAATGCCCAGTATTTCCCATCTGTTGGTGTGAGCTCGTGAAGTCAGGCGGTGTTTAAGCTTGTGAGCGGCTGACGTTGGTTCTCTGCTGGTTTCACAGCTATGCGGTGGACGCCGGGACGATCCCCGCCAAGGTGAAGAAGGGGAGGACGAAAAGCAAGCTGGGGAGCAAGAAGACGATCAGTTTGGAGGAAAATCAGCTGGAGACCAAGAGTCTGAACCAGCCAAGGTACAAGAGTGTTGTTTAACCAGCTCTGCTTCTGTAGACCAGCCTAACAATGCGATGGGTGGAGAAATTTTTTTTAGAATGGTTTTATGACCTTTATCAATATATCTTTTCAGTCTAGAGAAATAAATAAATACATAAAATACAAAAAAATGATTATATTAAATATTTATTTGTTTTATCTTCATCAATATCTAAAATGAGTGGTGTATTTGTGAAAAAAAAGAGAAAAAAATCTAGATGGTGTCTTTAAAAATAGTGGTTATACAATTAATAAAATATGTATTAATATTTTAATAAAATAAATAAATATGCATATATTTATACATTATTTATTTGCCAATTATTAATTTATTGTCTAAAACAAACCTTAAATAATAAATTATATGATTTATATCCATTTATAGTGTGTCAAACATGTTTTAGAACTTTACCGATATCTAAAATGTACCGATATCTTTACATTTATTGTTGTAGAACAAACCTTAAATAAATAAACAAATAAAGAAGAAATTAAACTATTTATTTTTCTTTAAAAAAGTTATTATTAAATATTAAATATTTATAATGTCAAACGTGTTTTAGTCCTTTACCCATATCTAAAATGTACCGATATCTTTACATTTATTGTCGTAAAACAAACCTAAAATAAGTAAATAAATAAATAATAAAAAAAGAAATAATAACGTTTTGAAAGGAAATAAATAGTATAATTAAATATTTTATATTTTATATTAAATATATCTATTCATAATAATTCAAATGTTGTAGGCCTTTACCGATATCTAAAATGTACCGATATCTTTACATTTATTGTTGTAAAACAAACCAAAAATAAATTTATGAAAAAATTATACAATTTATTCTTCTTTTAAAAAAGTCGTTTTTAAATAATATATTAAATATATCTGTTTTAGGCCTTTACCGATATCTAAAATGTAATTTTCATATATAAATTTTTTTTTTATTCATTTAAATAAGGGAGAACTAATTAAAAAAAACATTTGTTTTCTTCAAAGCAAAGTACATTTATTTAAAATATCTTGGGTTTTCATATACAAAGAACATTTAATATATTTTTAAAAAAAAATGCTAAAGTATAAAAAGCTGTATATATATAAAAAAAATTTTTTTAATTCTATACATATGTTTTATCGTCAGCTCTCAGACTCTTGATGTCGACAGACCTCTGGAGAGAAGCGAGAGCCTCAACTCAAGAAGTGTAAGACCACGTTTCATTAATGTCTTCAAGTGTGACGTGTCAAAACACTTCTGATTCCCATTTCATTGTTCTTTTCAGAGCTTTATGAAGCACAACAAAACCTTCCACAGACTCTTCCCAGAAGTCCCTGAGACTGAAGAGCTGCTGCATGGTGAGTTTATCTCTACACACGGATCTGAGGCGTGTCTGTGACGTCAGTCTCTGTTTGACGAGTGTGTTATCGTGTGTTCCAGCTTACGTGTGTGCGCTGCAGAAGGAAGTGCCTTATCACGGCCGTCTGTACATCACCGACAGCAGCCTGTGCTTCTTCTCCTCCGTGCTGCTCAAAGACACCAAGGTGAGGAAGCCTCCGATCCACAGGCCCTGAGCCCCGATCACAGCCCCGTTTAACAGCTGTGTGTGTGTGTGTGTGTGTGTGTGTGTTTCAGCTGCTGGTCCCCGTCGCCAGAGTGAGCGTCCTGAAGAAGCAGAACACAGCGCTGCTCGTACCGAACGCCATCTCCATCCGAACCACAGACGGAGAGAAGGTCAGATCCACAAACACTCACACCCACGAGAATCAACAGAGCACGTCTATCAATATTAATGCATCACGGTACATTTTTGTGACATGTACTGATTAATGCTAATTATTAAAAAAAATAATGCACTGCAGTCATTTTTTGTGGAAATGTACATTTAATTGTAATTAATTAAAATAAATGTTGCAGTCATTTTAGTGCGATGTACTGAATAATGCAAATTAATACAAATAAAAGTTACATTGCGTTACAATAAAAATAAAAAAAAAAATATATATATATATATATATATATATATATATATATATATATATATATATATATATATATATAAGTGAAGGATTGATAATAATGGGAATTGAATGCAAAGAAATACACAAGTAAAAATTCCCAATACTTTATATTTGTATACATTTATTTTCATAAAACAAATGTTAAATTATTTATTTTTATTTGAATATTGTTAAATGTATGCGTGTATATACACATACACACACACACACACACACATATATATATATATAAATATATATAAATTATTGAAATATTTTATCAGTTTTTATTTTATTTTCAATAATATATATATGTATTTTTATTTATTTAGAGATTTACTTGTACCTGTAGCATTTTTAAATACGTCTTTCTTAAACATTTTATTAAGAGATTTAATTATATCTGTTGCGTATTAATATATTAATTTATTTTGAGATTGACTTGTATCTGTAATATATTAAATCTGTGTATAAAAATAAGATTATATTTATTAAAGTGATTATTAATATAATTATTATCGGTATTAAACCAGGTGAATTGTTGTGTCTGTGTGTTGCAGTATTTATTCGTGTCTCTGCGTAACAGAGAAGGCTGCTATAAGCTTCTGCGATCCATCTGTGCTCAGCTGGAGGTGAGTAAGCGATTGCTCTCGTGATTTCTTCTGTTTTCATTCGCTCCTGACGCTTCGCTGCTCTGCTCTCTGACAGGAAGGAAGTGCCAACAGCAGCCCTCTCTTCTCATCAGCCGAGAACAGCCTCGATGCGGTCAGACCGGTGGTAAGTGAGCGCTCTGGGCTTCAGGACGCCTCGAGAAAATCTGGTTTTCACCCTGTGTCTCTCCAGCAGAGCTCCAGTCAGTCCAGTCTAGACGAATCCTTCCAGACGTCTCCTCCGATGCCTCGACTCGCTCCAGGTGCGTACAGACGTCAAACTGAACGTCCCACGGCCGTGTGATGAGTGTGTTTAAACACCGTCCGCTTCTGTGTTTCAGAAAACACTGCGATCGAGAGCCCAGCGCAGACGGCAGACGAGAGCTCGGGGGACGGAGACACCGGTACGACACACCGATCTCAGGGACTTTGAGTGAGCATGTGTTTGATTGATTGGCTAACAGAGATTCTGCTTCCTGTCGCCGCAGGAAGTTGGTGGGTCTGGAGCGTGACTGATCGAGCGCGGTCTCTCCTCGTCCAGAGAGAAGTCAACAACCTCAACACTCTGCTGCTCATCTACCTGATCCTGTGAGGAAAACACATATTACAGGAAATACACTCCAAAATAGATTTAACACACCTTTGTGTAGGACAAAAAAAAGTGCATTTTGGAAATATTGACTTTTAATAATTTATAGAATATTTACAAAATATTTATGAAAATAATTAATACAGTTTATTAAATTGATGAAATAATTTTGTAAATGAAAAAAAAAAATATTATAGTTAATAATATTGCTTATAAAAAAGTTTATCAAATGTTTACTAAACAAAATGTATGTTACAGTAAACGTTTAGTAAAAAGAATATCTAAAATGTATTAAAATATTTTGTTATATTTACTAGAAATAATGTATTGAATATATATGTGTGTGTGTGTGTGTGTATTTATATATATATTAATAAAAAGTATTTAGTATATTTATAAAAGAGAAATTAATTAGTAAAATTATGCAAATATGTACTAAAAGATTTATAAAAGATTTTTGATGGATGATAGATGTTATATGTATATTTACTAAATGCAAGATTTTATTTATTCAAAAATACATAAATATTTACTCAATTTATAGAATATTCATGTATCCTGACTAGATACATTTATGAAATCCTTTTGCAAAAAATAATTTATAAATGTTATACGAATATTTAGTAAAAAAATCATTTGTAGAAAAAAATGAAAACATGATTTATGAACGTTATGCAAATGTTTACCTTTTTTTAAATATTATTTACTAAAATATTTAGCTTAAAAACTTTTAGGAAAAAATGATTAGTGTTTGATAAGTATTAAAGTAATATTTACTAAATTGGTCATATTTGTATAACATTTATAATGTATTACCAAATGTGTATTATTACAAATATAAAAAAAAAAATTTTTTTACTTTTACTAAAAATATGAGGCTTACTTTTTTTTATATATATATATAATTTGATGACACACCTTGTTTTTAAAAATACTTGAAATTAAACACTTGCGTTAAACGGTCGTATTGTCAGCTATAGCAACATAACCAGTTCTGTCAGTAGGCTGCTATGTTTCTTGTAATTTCAGTGACTAATCATCCGAGATTCTTCTCAGCCTGATTATGTGTCCAAAATATAACTTCTTGCCAGTCAAACGAGTCTCGTCTTGTCAGATTTCAGCAGTACAGGAATGTGATGATTAGCGTGATATGACACGCCCTCCAGGTCTGACAACAAACATGCGTTTAATCTTCCTTTTCTCTGGTTCAGGGTGTTTCTGCTCTTGTTGTCGTCTGGCTATATTGGCCTGCGTATCGTGGCCTTAGAAGAGCAGCTGACGTCTCTCGGAGCCCTTCCCGAATTCACTCTACAAAGCGGGTAAATAGGGTCCTATTACACTGATGTTTTACATCTTAAAGCATTAGAAAATCACGTTATTTGTTTGGCATTTCAGGTACAAAGAAACGTAAGAGATCTCATCCATCTGAACTTTGGAAAGAACCACCAAAAAACGTTCTTAAAGATCCACTAGCTGCCGCAAGGAATGCTGGGAAGGACCTTTATTTGCACATGCACCAGCTGCTAAACTCTGTGCGTCTCTGCCAAGGATACGACTAAAGGGCATGGATTATGAGACGCTGGTTTTTATGAAAAGCGGGTGTGTCTTCGCTCGCAGCCATTCGGTTTGTGTTAGCGCAACAGTGACTCTCCCAAAAAAACAACCAAAGACAACAGGTTTGTCTTTGAGAAGTGTGAAAGACTTCTGTGGAAAAGCATTTCATCGGTTATTATTCATTGCTATGCCTTCGTTTGATCACTTTTACAACCATCCAAAAACGTCGCAAATATTTTTTTTTTCTTTGTAAGTTCTGAGTTTCCTTATTTTTGATAACTGTCTTTTTCTTCAGTCTTACGTTTTTTGTTTTTTGTATAAAGTGGTTTCAATATTACTTGTTTCGGTTTAACGATAAAAAAAATAGCTAAGCTAGCTAGCCAACTCTTACTCGTTGCAGCACCTTTGTTTGATCGTTATTACGAGCATCATAAAATTTCACGAATAGCTTTTGTCCATTTTTCCCATCCCAAGTTCCTTATTTTTAATGGCTAGCTTTGTCTTGTTTGTTCTTCGTCAATTTTTTTTTTTTCGTAAAAAAGACTTGCGATTATTATAGGTTAAGTTTTAACGATAAAAATTAGCTAAGCTAGCTAACCAACCCTTACTGATCGCAGCGCCTTTATTTGGCCACTTTTACGACCATTATAAAAATAAAGTCTTTAATAACGATGTCGAATTAAGGAGTTGCGATAATCACTGGTTTGGTTTAACGTAAAAAAAAATGCTAAGCTAGCTAGCCAGCCCTTAGTATTATTGTATGTATAGTCTATGCACAAGAAACGCTAAGATCAGGTATTTAACGAGTTTTTGTATCTTTTTGTCTTTTTTATACGCTAAGGAGACGAATTAGTCCAACATTGTTGGTCTTTATCGTAATCCGAAAAAAATTAATAAATAAACTTTGTGCAAAAAAGAGATGGACGTTGTATTGTGAAGCGTCCGATTTATGGCTGAAACCAAGCGCGCATGTTTGCGCAAACCTAAGCGGAGCATTTCCATTCAGGACTCGTAAGGAGATGAATCGCGATTCTTGACGAAAACGGCGTGGTCCCAAATATGCATGATTTGTGTGTGCGTGTGTATATGTGTGTTTGTATAAATATGTTGCAATATGTTCAAGAGAGAAGCAACGTGTAGCCGTTCAAGAGCACTTTATAATGTGGAGACGCTCTCCAGTCCTGGAGGGGGCGCTGTGTTGAGGGTTTGAGGCATTGGATGCTGCTAAGAACCTCTCGCTCAGGGCCAGTACTGACTCGCAATGCATCATGGGATTGGTACACCTCAGTTTTGGTATCTTGGTCATCTGCTGGTTCCCGGTGAAACACGCGCATGGGAATTTCTTGCTCGAAACGAATGCATGCTTTTTTTTTTTCCTGAAATGGAGATTCCTCGTTGGACTGATGCGTGCAAACGGATTCGCACAACATTTCGTCCAGTCGCCGGGACGTCGCAAGTCGCCTCGACCACTGTCTAATAACCACAATGCAAGAAACCCAACTTTCATAATTTGTATTGCACTATTAAATTGTTATTTTTTTTCTATGAGTATGTCGGTAAAACTCTTGTTTGGTCTATTTATTGCCTAATGTGTAATTCAAACTGGTCTCTGTGAGACTGGCTTTGGCATTGTTTGAATAAATCAAGTGCTAAGGAAAGCCATTGTCTCCAGTGTTTATTTAGCTCGGTCTACTGGAATTTGGTTTATGCAACTTTCAGATTGTCCAATTTATGCTGTTGTAGACAGGGATTATCAGATTAATGCAATTATCAGAAGATTATAAGCATCTGTTTAAATAATTTGTAGATTTTCAATAAGTGCTTGATCATATCAAATGGTTACTTTTTTATGGATTACATATTACTTACACTTTAGCAATAAATCATCGCTATTGCAAATTGTTGGTCTCATATTGCTGCATTTAAAAGTTAACGAGCAAATGGAGATTTATAAAAGTTTGCATTGCTATTGCAGAAAAGGGGGTGTGTTATTGTGATCTGATCTGCACATGTAGATCTATATTGTTATATTTCTCTCTGCAGTGGGTCTGGAAAAGGTCATGCAAGTTGGTGCATTGACCCATTATTTAGGACTTCACCTCTAAACGCTTTGAGAACATCAACAGCGGGTTTTCTCCAGATTTCCAACAAATGTTGCACAATCATTATACAAACTGTTGCATGACTTTCAGAGACTCTTAATTAACCATAAAAGGGGGTTCGCAGCAATGTCATAGAAGGGTCCCCAAAGAGACTTTTTAGGAATATGGAAACAAGGATGAAGATCCCAGCATAGAAACAAATAGAGACATCATTAGCATAGCTGCTGTTCTAACAAAGTAAATTTTATTAGTTTAACCCAAGCTAAAGAATAAGAGTGCGCATTTGATCAGATACAACTATACTCCCAATTAAAGAGATGCATTATTCAAATGCTTGGTGAAAGAGATGTGTTTTTAATCTAGATTTAAACAGAGAGAGTGTGTCTGAACCCCGAACATTATCAGGAAGGCTATTCCAGAGTTTGGGAGCCAAATGTGAGAAAGCTCTACCTCCTTTAGTGGACTTTGCTATCCTAGGAACGACCAAAAGTCCAGCGTTTTGTGACCTTAGGGTGCGTGATGGGTTGTAGCGTGGTAGAAGGCTAGTTAGGTACGCTGGAGCTAAACCATTTAGGGCCTTATAGGTAAGTAATGATCATTTGTAACTGATACGGAACTTAATAGGTAGCCAGTGCAGAGACTGTAAAATTGGGGTAATATGATCATATTTTCTTGACCTCGTAAGGACTCTAGCTGCTGCATTTTGGATGACCTGTAGCTTGTTTATTGACGAAGCAGGACAACCACCTAGAAGTGCATTACAATAGTCCAGTCTAGAGGTCATGAATGCATGAACTAGCTTTTCTGCATCAGAAACAGATAACATGTTTCGTAGCTTGGCAATGTTTCTAAGATGGAAGAATGCTGTTTATGTATCATGGGAAATATGATTTTGTACCCATCTATTGTGAGTAGGGGAAGTGGCACATCTCCATTTAAGGAGAATGTTCCTTCTAGCTACCAGAGTAATGGGTCTAGAGTAAGTGGTGTATGGTGCTGTCAGTGGATTGGGATTCAGTTCAACATTTAAGTGCTTTTCCCAGTGTGTCAAACACATTGGAACAAATGGCTACTAATCGAGAGCATGAACAGAACATTGTGCACATGAGCTGCTGGAGCTTGTTTACAATGGTTGCAAGCATCATTCTTGTCTGGAATTTTTTTTTTTATAATCGTGCATTTGTCAAGTGAGCTCGGTAAAGTACTTTGCATTGAATCAAACCATGCCTGGCACAGACTATTGATGAGTGCACTCGATATAAGATGAATTCCCACTGTTCATCTGAAATAGCAATAGAGAGGTCATGTTCCCAAATCTCTTTGAAACGCTTTGAAAGTTCAGGTATCAACGTATTAAGTTATAAATGATGTTTATCATTGCGTTTCAGATCAAAAAAGCTGTGTAGTGCGGACGATTTGGGAAGTGTCTCGTCTGGAAAAAAACCCCAAATAGGTGACTGTTGGATAGGTCAAACCTGGCAGATAAGGAAGAAAAGGATGTAAACACATTGTCTTCATACCTTGTCTGGGTGTATACTACTATGTACCCATATACGGTCCAAACATGATGATGAGAAAGCATGGTTTTATATAGACGCTCTGTGTAATCCAAAATATTTTCTAAACTGAATCCAAATTCTAAGTGTTTTGGAAACGACTGGATTGTAAGTAATTTTGGAAGCTGAGAAGTGATTACAGAACGCAAATCATATTTAGCTGAAGAAGTTTTGGCATGAACCCAGGGTGGATGATCTTTGGGTAAGTAGGGTTATTCCAGTAAGAAATCTTACACTAATATTAAACACCCCCAAAAATAGAGCAGGGAAGTTGGAAGAGACAGGCCACCTTTATACTTGGGAAGATGAAGAATAGATTTCTTAAATCGTGGTAGTTTAGTAGTTTATTTCCCCCAAAGGAATGGCTGCACTGTGCTGTCAAATACGATAGTTTAGGCAGAGTGACCATTTTAATAAGACTAGGCTAGGGACAAAGGGAGTGTGGACCACCTTGTCATGTCCTCCTTAATTCGATCGATGAGAAGTAAAAAGGCTAAATAATCAACCCTATAGATTAGTAAAGAATATCCCTAAATATTTGAAACCCACCATGGATAATTTGATGGGAAATTGGGAGAACGAAAGTTCTCTAGCTGCAGGGTTTACAGGGTCTAGTTCACGTTTTTGCAGATTAATTTTATATAAGAATAGGAGGGATAGAGTAAGAAGGGTTGGAGACAAAAAGTATTAAATCATCAGTATAAAGAGAGATTTTGAGTTAACCCAAAATGAGAGATACCTTCAAAAGACACCAGATTACGAAGCCAAATTGCCAGAGGCTATATGGGTAAATTAAAGAGAAGAGGAGAAAGGGGGCATCCTTGTGGTATCCCTCGATGTAAAGGAAACTAAGAAAGCTGCATGCGATTTGTATGAACCGAGGTGTAAAGGTGCCGTATCCAAGAGATAAAATAAGACCCCAGGCCAAATTTTTCTAAAACACAAAATAAATAATCCCACTCAACTCTATCAAAGGATTTCTCGGCATCCAAGGATACAAGGACTTTCAGAGATACTGAGAAAGGGGAGTACAAAATATTCAGAAGCAAGAAGAAAATTATTGTCTCCCTGGACAAATGATCTTGCAAATTTAAAGATCGTAAGACCTTCTGGAGACGTAGGCACATAATGTTTTATAAAATGTTAAAATCAACATTTAACAGGGATATTGGTTGATAACTAACACATAATGGAAATGGTGGCCTTAATAAGAGTTGGTGAGAGATGGCCTACTATAAAGGAGTCATTATACAATGCTTCTTATAAAGGGGTTAGAGGAGATCGAAACGGTCTGAACTCTAACATAAAGCCATATGGGCTTGGAGATTCATTGGATTGCATGGACCCAATTAATACCAATATCTCTGCTTCGGTAATCGGGGCGCCCAGGTCTTCAGCTAGACTTGCTTCAAGTATGGTAAAATCCAATGTATTGGAAAATATTCAAATTTGCCTGAGAGTTAGATGGATTCCCAGAAGAATGTAAGACTGTATGAAAATCCAATTTCAGGAGTTTGATTAAGTTCAAAGTACAAATCAATTTGAGACTTTGCAAAATCTGTAAATTAATCCTTTGACAGTTAAAAGGAAGGAAATCTCTGAGGTCTAAACATGTAGTTTCCTAGACACAGATTATATCGACTGATGTTCAGAGATAATAAATCGCTACAGGATGTTATATGCTGTACGCATCACCATTTGGTTATGTAACAGGAAGAAATCTATTATAGAAAAAGTATGAGGGACATGGGAAAAATACGAAAAGCTTTATCTTTGTAATTCATGAATCTCCAGGGATCCGAAACGACAGAGGTATTGTAAAGATTTCCTGAAACTATAAAAAAAACGTCCATTCGAGTCAGATATAGTGGTAACGGGTTCAAACTGGACAGATTTGCAGATGATAACTTGAGAATTTAGAATGAAATACTTGGCCCATCCGAGCCCTTTAAATGCAAAGAATGTCTTTTGAGTATAAATGTGTTTTTTGTAAGAATACAATCTCAGCCTTAAGAAGTTGTAGATGTGACAGTATTTTGCCGGCTTTGACACTGGGATTCATCCCCTTTTGTATTCCAGGATATAAATCTTAGCCCTCTTTCTTTTGACTTATTAGTATTATTAGTCATTAGCAGAGTGGCATCCGTCCTTCTCCTTTTCTCAGTTGCTGTCTTTTGCGATTACTGAACAGGAGAAAAAAGTTAGAATTGCAAGGTTTACTTGTAGGTCTGAGAAAAAAGTCTGAACTGCACGATTTACTTGTAGTTCTGAGAAAAAAGTCTGAACTGCCTGATTTACTTGTAGTTCTTAGAAAAAAGTCTGAATTGCACGATTTACTTGTAGTTCTGAGAAAAAAGTCTGAACTGCCTGATTTACTTGTAGTTCTGAGAAAAAAAGTCTGAATTGCACGATTTAATTGTAGTTCGGAGAAAAAAGTCAGAATTGCACGATTTAATTGTAGTTTCGGAGAAAAAAGTCAGAATTGCACGATTTAATTGTAGTTCTGAGAAAAAAGTCAGAATTTCACGATTTGCTTGTAGTTCTGAGAAAAAAGTCAGAATTTCACGATTTACTTGTAGTTCTGAGAAAAAAGTCAGAATTGCGATTTCATATCACACAATTCTGAGAAAAAGTCTAAATTGTGATGCAAAAAGTCACACTTTGTTTTAGTTAAGTGGCGACGGAAATTGGCTTCCCTTTTTTTTTTTTTTTTACATGTTTACAATTTACATTATATTTTCACGTGTTGTTTATTAAATCTAAAAATAAATAGAAACGGTATTTAATAGTTTGAACTTTTTTGATTAATTTTATTTATTATTTATTATTATTTTTATTCTATTTTATTGGCTGAGATAGTTCTTATCCTTAAGACATTTTTTTCATTATAATTTAATTTATTTAAAGCTAGAGCTACAAATTGTTCAGTAAACCATTGTTTAATAAAAATAAAAAAAACAAAGCTGTACCAAAATTTTTTCAAAATGTGACTTCAAAACTGAGATACTGAACCTTTCGTTTTTGTTATGGGGGGGGGGGGTGAAATGCTCATTTTCACTCAATATCCTGTTAATCTTGAGTACCTATAGAGTAGTACTGCATCCTTCATAACTCCAAAAAGTCTTTAGTTTTATTATATTCATATTATATTCAAGAGAAAGATAGTCTGGACCGATTTTTCCCAGAAAAACACGACGGGCTGGAGGCGTGACGTGTGGGCGGAGCTAAAGAATCACGAGCGCCAGTAGGCTTTTGCGTTGAGAGCGTTTGGAAGCTGTGACATTACCTTGAGGAAAAAACCAACCAAAACAAACCATGGCTAACAGTCAGATTCAGTCTATATTTATGATCCAGAATCAGATCCAGAGGCTGAAATTTAACAAGAGCAGCAGCAGCAATGACATCTCTATGTGGTATGTACTGAAACTGTATATATTTGATTAGCGGTTTTGGAAAATGACTAAGTTCCACTTTATGTCGTCTTTTTGTTTTGTTTTGTTTTTTAAGCTGTACATGTGGAAAGTGCAGTTTGATGACAACATCGCATGTTGTTTACTTGATGTGCTTACGCGCTGATAGCTAAGTTAATAACACAGAGATATTTGAAGCAGTTTTACTCACCGCCTGCGGTTCCAACACATGATCGTGACCCTTTTTCGTTGGGATTGCATTATCCTTAAAAAATAAACGATGTGCAAATCCGTTGTCAAACTGGGCCTTGTTTGTAAAACAAGCATCTTCGAAATGCAGGGAACAAACAAAAACACTTGCACAACTCCGTTGATGCTCTGTAAAAATAAACTCCATCCACTGGTCCCTTAATGCTGTTTCTCTTTTGGTAATCTGTGCAGGGTTGTCTTGCCCTGGCAACCAAAAACACACTTCTTTTGTGACATTTGGCGACGCTCTCGCTCTGATCAGTGAAGTCTGTTGTGCTCTCAGTGCTCTGCTATACGGGAGCGCGCGCTCTTCCGGCAGAAGTGCCTCAGGACCCATATAAGGAAATTCCGCTCCATCTAACGTCACACAGAGCCATACTCGAAAAAAACTTTCCGAAACTTGTGACAAACCGGAAGGAGTATTTTTGGAACAGAAATACTCCTTCAAACGTACAACTTAATTTTTTTAACTTTGTCCATGCTTTAGCATGGGAATCCAACTCTTTAACAGTGTAAATAACTCAGTATGCATGAAATAGCATTTCACCCCCCCCCCCTTTATGGAGTAGCTAAAATGTTCTTCATTTAAAAAGGGCTACAAAGCAGCAGTGACATCATTAATAATATGTGTAATATCCAAATAATATAATGTATGAGCCTAGTTATGGTGTGCTAATGTTCTTTTTCTCTCCTTGTTCCTCACATCCATTTTGGCACTCTGCCACGCCCACTAAAACACCTTGTTTAGACACGCCCCCACGTCTCTACATCACTGTGTGTAAATATTTGCGTCATACTGCCCAAATGTTCACTAAAAAAGAAGACGTGGTTTCAGTAACACAGTGTTGAAGCAGTCATGTCAGGGAGATGTGTGTGAATCTGGGAGAAAGACAAAACACTTTATTTGACTTTTTCTGAAAGTAGATGCATTTAGGAATCTTTAAGATGACTTAAAACAGAACAGCAACACATTTTATGGATGACCGTTTCGTGAATCTAGTGGAGGAGGTCATTCTGACTTTGCTACCACAATCTGGCGCTTCTGAATCAGCTACTGGAAGTATATTTTGTTATTAGTTTAAGTATTTGCTATTGACTGTTCAAATGCAGAGTTTTGTGCAGTGTGTGTGTGTGTGTGAGAGAGAGAGAGAGAGAGAGAGAGAGAGATGATCACATCACATCATATCATTTTTTAAAGTACTTCATGCAGTGTGTAACACACAAAATCTAAAGTGCACTTTGTATAAAGTTATTGTCTTTCAAAAAAAAAAGAGTCGACTCACAGTCATGAAAGCGAGTCATTTTTAAAACTAATCTTCAGCTGTTTCAAGGTGATGTCAAACTGAAACATAAGCATATTTATGCCCGCCCACTTATTTGTTCAGATCTGGGAAAACTTGAGAAACAAAAAGCATATTTTAAGACAATGAAGTGCTTATGGAATGCATGTAAGTCTGTTGCTGGGGACTCCCAAAACTAAAATATGAACCTTTGATTACCCATAATAGGGGCACTTTAACCGTCTGTGTACAACAAACACATCACTGTGTCTCTCACGACTCTGTTCCTCTTTCATCTTGAACTGAAGGACATTATTAGCTATCTTCACATTTATTTTCAAAGATGAAGCTCACGCTTATGGAAAGGGGCGTTACTTTTCCGGCTAGTGTTTTTTTTTGTCCGGCCAATCACAATGCACTGGGTCAGTTGGCCAATCAGAGCAGACTGCGCTTGTTAGAAGGCGGGACTTTGTGATGCGTTTGAAAGAGGCGGGATATTAAAGCATGTCAACATATTCTGTGACACCAAATACACAAAATAATGATCTTTAAACAAAACATTATATGACCCCTTTAATGTTTTTTTTCATGTTTCTGTTAAACTTTTGTGCAGGTTAAATGTTTGTCAAACAGTTAATTGGTTTTAAGTAACTTTTTCAACATTTAATTTTTTGTGCCTGAAGCATTTTTATAATTTACTTCTCTAATATTTGATTTTTAAGTGTTTTCAATTACTTTTGGAATTCAAGCCTTCTTTTACCTCAGTTACATGTATTTTATTGCATGATTTGTTGATGGATTCATGAAGTGAAAATTTTTTAATAAAATTTAAAAAAGTTGCATGTAAAAATTATATTAAAGTATGAACTAACTTGTGCAATACAGTAAATATTCTTTCACTGCTTTAAATCAAAGAAAAAAATGTGCTGTCCCAATCCCACAAATATTACCAAAAATAATTTGGGGGCTCAGTTTACAGAAAAGTGTTAATATTCATAATTTTAAATGGATTATAGACTAGAAAATAATAACTAAAGTAAGCATGCAGAAATAAAACAATGCATCTCCACTAGGCTAGTTAAACAAACACCTGATGAACCGTGACTTGAACTGTGTTCTCGAGCTGATGACGGAACAGGCACGCCCAGGGCGGCTTATGATTGGTCGATCAACAGGCTAAACTCTGATTGGCTAAAGAGTGACCCGCGTGGGAGGAGTTCGCTGCCCGGAAAGTCTAAAAATACACACCTGTTTTTATACAGTATGACACACAAACACACACACACACACACACACACAGTCCATGATGAACTCGTGAATTTCCATGTATGATAATATGTTAATGATGGCTTTCACTTCAATAAAGAACAAAGACAAACTACATTTGGAATTTTTATCGTGTGCTGTGATCTGTACTGTATTTTTTACTGTAACAGATTCCGAGAAAAAAAAATGAAAGAAAGAAAAACAACTACACGGGAGTGGGAGGAAATGGGAGTCATTCTTAAAAATAATTAAAGTAATTCATAAAAAAAAAAAAGAAAAAAAAGAAGAACAAGTAAAATGCCGCTTTGATGCTGCTACATGTTGCGCTCGAACGAATCGGTTCATTTGAACGAACTGTTCGAACAAACAGGTTTGTTGAAATGCCTGGAGGAAGACGGTAACAAAAGCGAAAGCCACACAGAACGAATTTATCAGCTCTGAGCAATGCTAGAGATTTTATTCTGTCTCATGCATTACACAGATTTGTGTATAATGCACTGCATTTAAGGACTTATATATTACACGTTTATTTCTGAAGGATGTTGATCTGATATATACGAGTCTTCTTCCACTGGAAACAGATCTCGGTGGTTTTCTCAAGGTGAGCGCGAGAAACGGTGAGTTGAGTCTCTTAATGCTTTTACTCTTTCACTGATGATCTCGTGTGTGTGTGTGTGTTGGCTGGACTTCTCTTTTTAAATTGTCTGTCACACTTCACAATGGCAATGCTTTACATTTTCCCATTGCGATAAGAAGTTATTAGTAATTTATCTGATTTAATGAATCATTTCGTGCATCTACAAATTCTGAATTTCAGTTCTGGCACATTTTAATGACATATTAATCAAGAGATTTATTTAAATAAGAAAGACTAGACTGCGTTATAGAATGCATGACCTATAAAGAGATCTACAAAGAAAGAGAGAGAGAGAGAGGGGGAAAAAACAACAGGTTTTACAACAAGGCTGGAAACCACAATGAGGTCACCTGACACTGTGCATCTGTGCATCGCTTTAGAAACAGAAATACACGAGCAAAGACACTTACTGACATCAGTGTGCAATATGTATGTGTGCGTGTGTGTATATATATATAATTACAAATGTAAGTTGATATAGCTAACACATTAATATCAAAAATAAATTTCCCATAATGCTTTGCTAGAGAGAGAGGGCGCTGTATAGAAATGAGTGAATTCATTCATTCAACAGCTCGTTTTATTAACTCCTAAAGACACAACACCATGTGATAGCACAGTTGTTTATTATACAACAAAAATACCCTTAAAATCAAACAGTAAAGTTTATTACAAGAACAGCATTGTCAACATAATGCAAACTCATTATATATATATATATATATATATATATATATATATATATTTTATTGTTAATATATATTATTTAAATATCAAAGGTTTTTGAAAGTACTTTCATGATTATAGTAGAACAGTATGTTTTGGCTTGTTGTATTTATTGTTTATTATTAATTAATAATAATAACATGAAATTACTTGTACAGGCAGTTTAATTATATTTCAATATGTGAATTTTTTAGTTCAGATGAGTGTAGATGAAGAATACTATAAAGAGTGTTCTGTCTACAATTTCTTGATTTTCCTAGACTTTGATTTCAAACAATTTCCTACAGTTGTAAATAAAAGAAAAAAGGAAAATATATTTTGAAAAACATTTTAAATTGCCAAAATATATTTCCTAAAATATGTTTCGTAAATGTACGTAAATATATTTTTGGCTGTCTTTTTTTTGGGGGGTATATTTTTAATAGCATTAATATATTTTGCTCTGCATACGATTAACCCCCCCTTTACTCACTCTCTCTCTTTCTCTCTCTCTCTCTCTCTCTCTCTATATATATAAATTGGCATGCAAAAGTTTGTGAACCCCTTGCAGAATCTGTGTAAATGTGAATAATTTTAACATAATAAGAAAGATCATATTAAATGAATGTTATTTTTTATTTAGTAATATCCTGAGTAAGATATTTTACAAAAAAAAACAAAACAAAACAAAAAAATAGCTGAAATTATTAAAATAACCGTTCAAAGGTTTGTGAACCCTTGGTTTTTTTGATGATCCACAACTGTCTTTCTGTTTTGTGATGCTTGTTCATAAGACCCTTGTTAAACTGAGAACTGTTCTTCAGGAAAATCCTCCATACTGCAAAAACTTTGGAGTAGGATTTACTTGGAAAAAAATATGTAGACAAGACTTTTATCCATTTAAGATAATATGCCCACTCAATAAAATGAATAGCCAAATGAACACAAAAGACCTCAATACTTGGTACACCACACACAATGACGGTAACAAAAGTGTTTGAGTATGAATGGGTCATTTTGAATAGAAAATGGACTCCAGGTGTCACAAAACAGTATGTTATTAAAACAAACAACAACTAACAACAAGAGAGTGAAAAATGTAACATTTTTAATTATTCATGTCCCATTGCATGATGGGAAATATGGGATCATAACTTTGATATTTACTCATTTTTAATCATTTTTATCAGTCAGTGCAGGTCCTGCATATTTGAACCCTTACCAGCAGTGACTGTATGATTTTGAGATACATACTGTATTTTCACACTGAGGACAATTGAGGCAATGAAACACAACTATTAAAAAAGTTTCAAACACTCACTGATGCTCCAGAAGAAAACACCATGCATTAAGAGCTGGGGGTTTAAAACTTTGGCAATTCGAAGATATTTCAGGTAAATTGTACTGAATTTGTTTCATGGGAAACATGCAAGTATCTTCTGTTGCTTCCAAAGGGCAGTACTAAATGGGAAAAAAAAAATTCTTCTTGAAATCTTCATCCTGTTCAAAAGTTTTCACCCCAGCTCTTAATGCATCTTGTTTTTCTTCTGGAGCGTCACTGAATGTTTTAAACTTTTTTTAATAGTTGTGTTTGAGTGCCTCAATTGTGAAAAGATGAAATCTTACACAAAATAATCTAAATAACTATATAAATGCTATGCTAAATAGATGCTATAATAGTCTATCCTGGTCGTTATAAATACTCGCAATTCCAACTCCTGACTCACTACAGTGATTTTGACGGAACAAGATGGTTTTATACTGCCAGGGGCGTGGTAGCTCGTACCAAGGAGTGTGGTGAGCTGGAAACCGCTTACGTCACTTGCCACCGCAACATCCAATAGGAAAAATCATCTGCAGTAGCCACCGTTCAACCTGAAGAGGGCAGCACTCAGACGTTTTTACAACATATATTGTAGAATTAAAACACTTTATACTCAAATGTCAAAAAGTTACTCAAATCAATGAACAGCACTAATAAAGCCCCATTCTTATAGATCATTAACTAAAAAAAGTTGGTTTAGGGTTTAGTTACTCTTTAAAGATTTTTCTGAAGAACAGTTCTCAGTTTAACTGTTCAGAACAAACATGGGACTCATGCACAACCATCACAAAACAGAAAGACGTGGATCATCAGGAAACAGCACACAGTATTAAGAACCAAGGGTTCCCAAACTTTTGAACGGGGTTATTTTAATAATTTCAGCTAGTCTTGTGAACTGTATGCAAACATATTTTATGTAAAATATCTTACCCAGGACAGTACTAAATATAAAAATAACATGCATTTAGTACGATCTCTCTTATTTTGTTAAAATGATTCACATTTTCATAGATTCCACAAGGGGTTCACAAACTTTCGCATGCCACTTCGTATATTTAAACTTTATTAAACCATTCTAAAATCGAGTTATCCCATCCAATTAGATTTTATTTTGCTTCAGTGTTTACAGCATATATTTAAAAGTAATTTAAGATGTGTATTTTGGCCAAATGTTTTAATTTTCTTTTATTTCAATCAGATTGAAGATGACCAACTGCACGCTGAACATGACCACAGGCATCCAGAACTTCCAGCTGGCCGCGCTCGTACCAACCTTCATCCTCGGTGTCCCGGGAAACATTTACGTCTTGGTGATGTTCTGCCGACGTCCCAGAACCAAATGGACCTACATGAACATCTACATCAGCAACATGGCGATCGCCGACTGCGTCGTGCTCGCGCTCGTCCCCGTCCGCATCGTGTCCTACATCTGGAAAGATTTGGGACTCAATGACCAAAATAACAAAGAGCTGTGTTTCGTCCTCCAGTCGGTTTATTACGTCAACATGTACGTCAGCATCTTCACGGTCACTGCTATAAGCGTCGTGCGCTACGTGGCCATCAAGTATCCGCTAAAAGCGCGGGAGATTTTATGTTGTAGGAAGGCACTGGTGGTTTGCGTGCTCATTTGGCTGGTCATTTGCTCGATGAGCGCCGTGTTCCACCACGTAGACAACCCGGAAAAAAATGATACGTTCAAGTGCTTTCAGAAAAACCAAGAAAAAGCATTACCATTGAGCTTCGTTTTGTCTCTAAACATCATTGGGTTCCTCGTGCCGTGTCTTATCATGTTGTTCTGCTCCCTTAGAGTCATTTTCAAACTGAAGAAACAGCTGGGAATCGGCTCCCGCTCTGAGAAGCTCCAGTGTATGTATATCATCGCCGCCAATCTGACTGTTTTCGTCATTTGTTTTTTTCCATTCCACTTTGGCTTTCTCCTCAAGTACATCATGCAGGCTCATGGGTACGACTGCGATGCACAGTTTTTCGCACATAATTTCGTTCATGGCGCAATGTGTGTGTCCAGCATGAACTCCGCTCTCGACTGCGTCAGTTATTATTTTGCCACCAAAACATCACGGAAACTGTGCTTCTCGAAACAAACCACAAGTGAGGAATATGAGTGCAATTATAACAGGGTCACGCAATGAATATATATATATTAAAACTAGTTTCACGCAATATATATTTTATTTTGGCAACCTTGGAACATTAACTTGATGCTTTAATTTGGAACATTAACTTGGACCAAAAAATTGGAGGCTTAATTTGGAACATTAACTTGGTGCCTTAATTTGGAACATTAACTTGGTGCCTTAATTTGGAACATTAACATGGTGCCTTAATTTGGAACATTAATAACTTGGACCAAAAAATTGGAGCCTTAATTTGGAACATTAACTTGGACCAAAAAAATTGGAGCCTTAATTTGGAACATTAACTTGGTGCCTTAATTTGGAACATTAACATGGTGCCTTAATTTGGAACATTAATAACTTGGACCAAAAAATTTGAGCCTTAAAAAAAATTGAACATTAACTTGGTGCCTTAACTTGGAGCCTTAACTTGGAGCCTTAATTTGGAACATTAACTTAGCCAATCTGGAAAACTGCCAATCCAGTTACTTGGCCAATAATTAATTATTTAATTATTATTAATTAATAATGAATGTTAACTTGGAACATTAACTTAACTTGGAGCCTTAATTTGCAACATTAATTTGGAACATTAAACTTGGGTTTATTAAGAAAATGTTTACGCTAGTTTTATTTAATGAAATACACATGCATATTTTTGTGTAAACATTTTTTCATACAAAATCTATTTTTAATTATATATCCAGTAAAGTTTGATGATGGTATTAATAAATACAAACTAACCGAGATCTGAAATTTGCGCTGCAAGTGCAGTTTTAAAGTAATTTTATAATGATAATCTTTAAATTTATAGATTTCCTTTTGAGTTAACTTTTATGTTTGCTCTCATCAAGATTTTAGCAAACATTATATATATATAAAGTTTGTAAAAAAGTTTTTAACAAGTATTTACAAAAGTCAAATGATTATACATTATAAGTAAAAAATGTCAACCTAAGCATTCGTGTAACATTTGGCACTGATTTTGGAATTTTTATTTTTATGAATGTAAATACATATGATTTTATACTTTTTTTGATGTTTTACAACAAACATAATGAAAAAAAATTACAAAAAAAGAAATCCAAGGAAAAAAAGTGTAAATCTAGGAATTTACAAATTTTTGCTAATAATTGCTGCTAAAAGCTTTTGTAATGTTGTATTATGCCAAGATTTTATTTTGCTTGAACTGCTTGAAAAAGTAAGACTTCTGCTGAAAATCAGGGTATTTTTGAGTGAGCTTTACATTAATGTTTTAAAAGCGCTTCTGATATGTTTCTGTGTATTTGATCAGTCAGGGATGTAGAAATGAAATCTGATCCGTGTTGGTGCTGTTTGTTCTTCATCTGACGGTGTTTTGTCTCTGAATGCCATCTTCTGGTCACACACTGTCTGGACTCCTGTCTTCTGGATCTATAAGCACATGACTCTAGTAATGCCAGTATTATCCTGTTGGAGAAATAAATCATCTAACAAAGAAAGAGTCTGAAGGCTGTTTATTTCATGTTGCCATGTTTGCTTATGATTAGCTCGTGTTGAGTTTTAGCTGTCAGAAACACTCCACTGGTACACACACAAACAAAAACATTTATTTTTTATTTTTAGGTTATTATGAATAGTTATTTTAATATTATAAAATAAGGAATTTTATTTTATTTAAAATTTTTTTTTTTTTTTTTGCTAAGAAGGAAAGAAAGAAAAAACAGGAATGGAATTTTTTAGAAATCAGTTCTCAGACTTATATATATATATATATATATATATATATATATATAAAATAAAGTTTTTTAAATGTATGCAAGAAAAAAAGTAAATTTGTTTGGAATGTTTATCAATATATATATATATATATATATATATATATATATATATATATATATATATATATATATATATATATATACATACAGAGGATAAAAATATATTTAGACTCCAGCCTATAAGCATTTATAAAATATTTCTTTTATTTAGCAAACAGTATTCACTTTGTATTTTAATGAATATCTTTTTTATTTTATTTTTCAATTTGTAAAAAAAAATAAATGACAAATGCAAAAATAAAATTTTGACGTTTTTATTTAATTTTAATTTTATTTATCATATTTTCCTTAAACTTGAAATTAGGTTTTATGTCTTTAATAATTAGGAATGTTGCAGATATAAAAAATAATAAAATTAAAATAATTTTAGAGATTACTCCGTTTTTCATATTTTCACAGAAGATGAATGGGATGAAATGTATTTGGCAATATTCAGATGTGTGTGTGTTTCTGACCGGCTTTTGAAATCTAACTGGAAATGGAAATGAGTTTTGGAAAAATAATAATAAAAAAGAAAACATTATATATATATATATATACACACACACAATTTTTTATTTATTTTTATATGTATTTATTTATTGACCTACATAAGATGGATAGAAAAAAATATGCAAACACGGGGGCGTGGCGTCTCGTCGCGTCATCAGAACTAGACAGAGGCGCCGTCACGTGCTCCTCGCATAGAATCCTCCAGATCAAAGATGGCGGCGTACATGCGAGCGTGGAGATCGTTGGGTCCGGCGTCCAGCAGCGCGTCCTCCGCCGCTTCAGTCGCGATCAGAGCCGGGTTAAACGCGCTGCTCCCGCGCCGCTTCCTCCACCTCCACCTCCGGCGCTCATACTCCAGCATCTCCTGCAGAAAGTCATTACGCGACGCCAGGATCGCGGCATCCGTGCTGAGTGACAGGTGGAGTCGGGTCACGGCGGGCTCCGCGCTCCTCGACGGCGGCGGTCAGAGGCGCTTTCTGTTCGGGAACAAGGGCAGCGGTTTCTCTGGAGAGGACGGAGCCGAGAGCAGCGCCGGGTCTGCTGGAGATGATGAGTCCGGAGGTGATGAAGGCCCCTACCCTCCTCCTCCTCCGGAGATGACAGCGCTCACCACGATGCTCGTGCCCGAGGTCTTCCCGAACGTGCCGCTCATCGCCGTCAACAGGAACCCGGTGTTCCCCAGATTCATCAAAATCATCGAGGTGACCGACTAACGTTCATCAGAAGTAGAACAACTACTAAACCGTTACATACGTCGGTGTAGTTTGCGTTTAAAGACAGATGTTTGTGTGCTTTACTCTACTCTGTGTTTGTTGTTTGCTGAGGATTTCGTCATCCACTGAGTGTGAGTGAATGGAGCATCTAGAAAGTTCTCCATGAATACTTTAAATCGGTTTGACCTTGGGGTACTTATCAGTTTGTGGGTAGTTGAGAGCAAGTAGTTTTATGTGATACACACTTATTATGTATAAAAAAAAGTTTCCTTGCAATATTTTCGCATTTTATGACTTTTAAAGTAGGGAACGATTATGTTGGTAAGCGATTAATGGTCAACTATTTAACCGACTAATCAGATTTTTTTTTTTTAAATGCATTCATTACAAATATATAAATATATTTTAAATAAAATAATTAATTTTTTAATTAAATAATTATTTAATTTATCATAACATTTATTTTAATAAAATATTTATTTAACTCAGAATACAATTATTTAATTTATAATTATTTTATTTTTATTTTAGTATTAAAAATTAAATAATTAAAAAATGGTTATTATTTAAAGAAATGTTAAACTCAATGCTTCATTTCTAAAGCCTGACACAAAATAAAACATTTTATTTATACTATTATTATTTTGTTTATTTATAGATTTTTTTGGAAAGCTTGTTAATTTATGTTCTGTATCCATCAGGCTTTTATGACTCATATAGTCTAAGAATATGGAGGAAAAACTGAAATAAAAAATATGCAATTTTGGTGCAGATGTTTATATTTATATGATGCAATTCTGATGCTTTTAGTGTAAATCATTGAGATCTTTATAGCAGTGTAAGGGATACCAACATATAATTATATAAATATTACTGATTATTCTAGGCTTTGATT
The DNA here is from genome assembly GCF_003368295.1 of Carassius auratus. NCBI lineage: Eukaryota > Metazoa > Chordata > Actinopteri > Cypriniformes > Cyprinidae > Carassius > Carassius auratus. The sequence continues at coordinate 749,463 of NC_039289.1, forward strand.
AATTGAAAGAATGCATGTATTATTTGTAACTTTTGCATTGTTAGTATTGAATGAAACAACTCAAGATTTGTGCGTCTGTGAATATTTTGCCATCTTTAGGTCAAAAACAAGCAACTGGTGGAGCTGTTGAGGGGTAAAGTGCGTCTCGCTCAGCCGTACGCTGGGGTTTTCTTGAAGAAAGATGACAAGTAAGTGATCACGCACGAGTTGTACACATCAAGATGATTAGTGTTGATGATTAGTGTTGATTGTGTTGTGTGTGTTTGTCAGTAACGAGTCGGACGTGGTGGAGAGTCTGGATGCGGTGTATCACACCGGGACGTTTGTGCAGATCCACGAGATGCAGGACCTCGGAGACAAGCTTCGGATGATCGTGATGGGACACAGAAGGTGAAGCTCAATCTGACACCTCGCCTCACTGTGTGTGTTTATTAGTTATAATACATCATTATCTATAAATAATTGAAAATAGTGGCAAAACTAAGCTCTCGGTTGCTAGGGTTTTCTAAATGGTTGCTAGGGTGTTGCTAAGGAGTTATGGGTAGTTGCAAGGGTGTTGTGGGTAGTTGTTGCTAGGCGGTTACTCGGGTGTTCTTACTCTGGTTGCTAGGGTGTTGCTAAGGTGTTCTGGGTGGTTGCTAGGGTGTTATGAGTTGTTGTTAGGGTGTTCTGGGTGGTTGTTTGGGTGTTACTAGGTGGTTGCTAGGTTTTTTTTTAAATGGCTGGTAGGGTGTTGCTAAGGTGTTCTGGGTGGTTGCTAGGGTGTTGTGGGTGGTTGTTGCTAGGCAGTTACTAGGGTGTTATGAGTTGTTGTGTGGGTGGTTGTTGCTAGGCGGTTACTAGGGTGTTATGAGTTGTTACTACGGTGTTGTGGGTGGTTGTTTGGGTGTTTCTAGGTGGTTGCTAGGGTGTTTGGAGTGGTTGCTATGGTGTTGCTAGGTGTTTGCTAGGATATCCTGGGTGGTTGCTTGGCAGTTGCTATGGTTACCAACATTTTGCTAGGTGGCTGGTAGTTGTCACAGATCATTACTGTGGAGTTTCATAAAGTTCTTAGCCTGATTTAACATTTAACTATTCACTGCTAGCACGTGTAGCATGTATGATGGAAGCCTTGTTTGCTAGTATGCGTCAAAAGAGCAAAACCCCCATGTTTCTATGACATTTCTATAGAAAGATATCCCTTTTGATCAGTTTAAATGGAAATCTGTAGGATGGTAGCTAGGGTGCTCTAAGTGGTTGCTAGGTTGTGACTATGAAGATTATAGCTCATTATTTATTGGTTACTGTAAAAGATAAGTCAAATGAGTGTGAGATTCAAATATTCAAAATTTAAAAAAAAAATGTTTAACTCACTTTTTCGTCGCCTTTGCCAAGATCGTAGGTCCGGTGTTAGCATTAATTAAGATCTTTGCTATATGTTAATCACATGATTTAGCATGATGCTAGCATGCTGATAGTATGGTTTTGAATTTTGCAAATATGATTTAGCAAACAGTTAGCATATTGTTAACGTGTTTTAAAACGGTGAACACTGTTAGTACAATTTCACATATTGCTAGCATATCACATTTCAGCAAATTTTTGGCCTGTTTTAGCATGTTAACATGATTTAACGTAGCTAGCATGTTTATCACTTTTAACGTAGCTAGCATGTTTATCACTTTTAACATGCTGCTAACATGTTTTAAAACAGCTAACATGTTTCAATACACTTGTTTTAGCATGCTAGCATGGTATTGTTTTCTTGATTATCATGTTTTAGCATGTTGCTAAAAAAATTTTTATTTGTTATGTTTTAGCTTGTTAGCATGATATTGGTAGCTTATCACGTCTTAGCACGTTGCTAACATCTTTTAAAACATAGCTAACATGTTAGCAAGTTAACATGGTAACGCATTACTAGCATGTTTATCACATGATTTAGCTTATTGATAGCATGTTTTGGCATTTTGCGTCTAGTATGATTTACCATATTCTACCTTATGTCCTAGATTAGTTGCTAGGCTTTGCTAGTGATAAGATCAAATAGAATAACAGTATGTATGCCGTAATAATTACGTAACAAATGATATTTAAATTAAATAACAATAAATAAATAATCGACACTTTTAATTTAGGGAAAAATAAATGTTAATATTATTTGTATTTAATCTAATGTTAATAGAAATTCTATTTTTATTTTTATGTATTTAATTTACATTGTCATTTTTATAACAACTACAGTTCCATCTTGAACCTCTAGAGGAAAATAAAAAAATGTAGGAATTTGTTAAATTAGTCTCTTTTTTTATTTTTTATTTAATATTATTTAAAATTTATGGTATTTGAAGACTGTGAAGTCCAGGACAGGTCTCTGACCTTTCTGTCCATTGTTTCCCAGAATCCGCATCAATAAGCAGCTGGACGTGGAGCCGGAGTCGCTGGAGGCGGAAGGCGAGCAGCCGAAAGCTCTGCGGAGGAAGCAGAAACGATTGCGCAAGGACTCAGCGTCGCTGCCGGAGGCGATGGAGGAGAAGGTGCAGGAGGCGGGGTTTATGGTGGAGGCACTTCCTCTCCCTGGCGTCCTCATGGTGGAGGTGGACAACGTGGTCCATGAGGACTTCCAGGTCACAGAAGAGGTCAAGGTCCGTGTCCGTTTGGGAACGTTATCGTTTTCAATACTATTTTTAATTGTATTTTAAAGTTTAAATTACTTTGTAGTGTTTTTGTCACTTTTACTATGTTTTAAAAAGTTTTTATTTCCGTTTTAGTGTTAGTTTTTTTAGATTTTAGATTTTTAAAATTAACTATAAATGTAAATAAGTGTTGCCTTAAGCAGCTACCTTAAGTTTAAGGTTTTTTTTTTTAAATATTGTTTTTATTTCAGTCAATGTTAAATATATATAAAAACTTTTTTGTTAGCTTGAAGAACAAAAATAACTTAAAACTAACAAAGTTTGAGTTGTTTTTTTTCATGTTTGTCTTTATATTTGTTCTTGTCATTTTAGTACTTACGCTTAAAATAAACACAAATAAAAAATGTTGCCTTTATCAACTAGCAGTTTACCTTTTTTATATATTTTTTCTTTATTTCAGTCAGAATTTTAAAATGGGTATAGGTTTTGTTTTTTTAATTAATTTTAAAATGCAAACTAAATGGTCTGGTTATTTTAATTTTTAGTAATTCAACTCCAACTAAAAACAAATCTTGTCTTTAGCATTCGGTTGAAGTTTTTACATTTTAATTAATTCAGTCAAAGCTTATTATTATAAAATGTCTTAATAATTGACAAATTTTTATTGTCACCTCATCAGAATTAATTTGTACGCTCTATTGTCTCAAACCAGGCCCTGACTGCGGAGATCGTCAAAACTATCCGTGACATTATTGCTCTGAATCCACTGTACAGGTAATAGATATAAAGAAGGTGTTTCAAATGTCAAGCTAAAGCGCGATTAGTGAAGTTGCTTGTCTGTCGTTTGTTTGGTAGAGAGTCTGTGCTCCAGATGATGCAAGCGGGTCAGAGAGTGGTGGACAACCCCATTTACCTGAGCGACATGGGGGCGGCACTCACCGGGGCCGAATCGCACGAGCTACAGGACGTCCTGGAAGAAACAAACGTACGTTTATTACCTCCAAACGGGTTTCTCTGAACATTTATGAGTGTCTTAACGTGAAAACTGTGTTTGCAGATTCCCAAACGACTCTACAAGGCCCTTTCGCTGCTGAAGAAAGAGTACGAGCTTAGTAAACTACAGCAGCGTCTTGGCAGGGAGGTGAGGGAACACATGAATACAGTTCTTGGGATGCGGCTGCTTATTCGTTTGGGTTTCCTTTCTTTTTACGCCCGTTCGTCTCAATGCTCAGGTTGAAGAGAAGATCAAGCAGACGCACAGGAAGTACCTCCTCCAGGAGCAGCTGAAGATCATTAAGAAGGAGCTCGGTCTGGAGAAAGAGGACAAAGACGCCATCGAGGAAAAGTTCAGGGAGAGGCTGAAGGATCGGACTGTACCTCAACACATCATGGATGTGATTAACGAGGAGCTGAACAAACTGGCACTGTTAGATAACCACTCCTCAGAGTTCAAGTAAGAGTTTGTCATTGTTGTAAACGAATTGACCCATCTATAATAATAGCCATATTCCAGGATCTGGCATTCAGGAAGATGGAAACCTAGCTAAACCCAACTTAAGATGGATGTACATGGGTTCTAGCTGGTTATTATCTGATCCAAACTGCTCTTAAAGGTGGATCTGTTGTACTACAAGCTTGTGGACCTGGTTTTGACCTGATAGACCACCTTAGTCCAGCAACAAAGTTGATAAAACCCAGTTAAAACCAGCTTAAGATGGTTGAACATGGGTTGTAGCTGGTCTTTAGCTGCTTCAAACGAAGGTTTATCCATTGGAATAACAGCTGGAGGACCCATAAGATCACCTTGGAACCACATAAAAGTTAATAAAACCATCTTAACATGGTTGTACATGGGTTCTAGCTGGTTTTCAGCTGCTCCAAATGGCTTTTGAAGGTTTATCCATTGGAATAACTGCTGGTAGACCCAGTAGACCACCTTAGAACCACATAAAAGTTAATAATACCAGCTTAAGATGGTTGTACATGGGTTCTTGCTGGTCTTTAGCTGCTCCAAACGAAGGTTTATCCATTGGAATAACAGCTGGTGGACCCATAAGACCACCTTACAACCAAATAAAAGTTAATAAAACCAGCTTAAGATGGTTGTACATGGGTTCTAGCTGGTCTTTAGCTGCTCCAAACTGCTATCGAAGGTTCATCCATTGGACTGACCACTGGTGGACCCAGTAGACCACCTTACAACCACATAAAGGTTAATAAAATCAGCTTAAGATGGTTGTACATGGATTCTAGCTGGTCTTTAGCAGCACTTAATGGCTGCTCAGTTAGACTAGAAGCTGGTTGACCTAGTTTTGACCTTATAGACCAGCAACAAACCAGCCGCCATGTTCCACAAACTTAACCTCTTTAAAGTGGTATTTTATTAATTCAAACTTTGATTGTTATTTTTTTTACTCTTTAAATCCCCAGCGTTACCCGTAACTACTTGGACTGGCTGACCTCCATGCCTTGGGGCACCAACAGCGAGGAAAACTTGGAGTTGACTCGAGCCAAAGAGGTGTTGGAGGAAGACCACTATGGAATGGAGGACGTCAAGAAGCGCATTCTGGTAAAACACGAGCATGAGCGCCTCAACCTTTATTCCCTGAGAATGGGAAAAATGTGCATTCTTAATCCTATAAACCCCAGTCATTGTTCATTCATGCAGGAGTTCATAGCCGTAAGCCAGCTAAGAGGCAGCACACAGGGAAAGATCTTGTGTTTCTATGGACCTCCTGGAGTTGGAAAGACCAGTATAGCCCGCTCAATCGCCAGAGCCCTTAATCGTGAATACTTCCGCTTCAGCGTGGGAGGCATGACAGATGTGGCGGAAATTAAAGGCCACAGGTATGAGATAATGACCATTATGTGCTTATTTTCAAGTATCCCGTAATGTACATTTTATGTTTGTACATTGCAGGAGAACATATGTTGGTGCAATGCCGGGAAAAATCATCCAATGTCTAAAGAAAACCAAGACTGAAAACCCATTGGTCCTTATTGATGAGGTATGTCATACACATCAAATCTGAATCCTATTCTATATTAAAATTTTGGTACTTAAGTTTATACTGTATTAATATTGTGCAGGTTGACAAAATAGGTCGAGGCTACCAGGGGGACCCATCTTCGGCGCTTCTTGAGCTTTTAGATCCAGAACAGAATGCTAACTTTCTTGACCACTACCTGGATGTTCCCGTTGACCTGTCTAAGGTATAAACTAGCAAAAATCCCAAAAATTAGTGGGAGGGAGACTCTGGTTTCATTGGATCTTCATTGGTGTTTTCAGGTGCTCTTCATCTGTACAGCCAATGTTCTCGACACCATTCCGGAGCCCTTGAGAGACCGAATGGAAATGATCAACATATCAGGCTACGTTGCTCAGGAGAAACTGGCCATTGCTGAGGTACGTTTACCTGGTGATCCCTTTACCCGTTTTTTGGGTCAGATATACAGTTTGGATCTGTTATAAAAAGGAAGGTTGCTGGTTCAGGAGCGGTAGTTAGTGAGCAATTAACTCGCTTGAGTTGCTTCAAGGCGATTGTCCATTTAAGTCGCCTTCCAAACTCGTAACTGTTTCTCTGCATGAATTGAAATTGGCGTCAGAGTTCGACTTAGCCAAACCCTACCTAAGTCGCTTCAAAGGGATTGTGTCTTAAACTGGAAGAACTTCTGAACAATCAGTTTTATTGGATGCAATGCTGTTGGCACAAGAGTTCGACTTTACTTAGTCCTTTCCCGGTCTTCAAAACCACCACAGAAATACTTGGTACCTCAATTGCGAACTCTATGCGGTTTGGATACGGAGAAGGCGAAAATCACCCCCGAGGCTCTGAGCGTCCTCATCAGACAGTACTGCCGGGAGAGCGGCGTCAGGAACCTTCAGAAGCAAGTCGAGAAGGTACAACTAACTTCTCACTCGTCTTTGTAAAGGGGTTGTGTAAGTGTGGCTAAGTTTGGTACCTTTTGCAGGTGTTCCGGAAAGTGGCGTTCCGGATCGTCAACGGCGAGGAAACGGAGGTCAACGTCACTCCGGAGAACCTTCAGGATTACGTCGGGAAGCCCATCTTCACCGTGGACCGGATGTATGACGTCACACCGCCGGGAGTCGTCATGGGACTGGCGTGGACGGCAATGGGTAAGGACCAAGAACATTGTCGCCAAAATTTGGTACACTAGCTTCCAGCCAACTTTCACAAGGCTCAGATTTGGTGGAGACACTCCTAAAGATGTTAAGTCCACAAAACCTTAAAGAAACAACTCTGCTCTCCTCCAACAGGGGGTTCAACGCTCTTCATCGAGACATCTCTGAGGCGACCGAGAGAACCGCAAGGGAAAGATGGTGCCAAAGAGGGAACGCTGGAGCTCACGGGGCAGCTGGGAGACGTGATGAAAGAAAGCGCCAAGATTGCGTACACATTTGCGCGCTCGTTCCTCATGAAGGAACAACCCGACAACGATTTCCTTGTGGGCTCCCACATACACCTCCATGTGCCTGAGGTAAAGACTGCCGTTGTCCGGAGTTATCCAACTTTGCTCCTGTAGGGCCACTTTTCTGTAGAGTTCGGCTCCTAGTATTCCTGAACACTTGTTCAGGTGTGTTGAATTAAGGAAAGTGGCCTTTTAGGAGTTTGGTTGAACAATTCTGCAGTATAAGGTTAAAGTAGACGTCAACGGGATAGTTCACCTAAAAATTACGACATGATTTACTCGCCCTCAAATCATCCTTAAGTGTATACGACTTTCTCCTTTCAATCGGAGTTATATCAAAAAGTGAGATTTTGAAGCCCTAGAAAAGTGCATCCATCCATCATAAAAAGCGCCTCAGAGGGGTTAATAAAGTCCTTCTGAATCATTTGTGTGTTAAACCTATCCATATTTTAAACTTTATAAGCCATAAGTTATCTCTGTCGTATACGATATTCAAACCACTTAGGAAAAAAACACGATACCAACAGTTCGTACTCTTTTTGGTCGGATTGGTCTGAATATTGTTACAGCCCTACACAACAGAAGCTAGAGATTACTTAGTTTATAAAGTTATAAATATGGATATTTTTCTTGCACAAATGCTTTACTTCAGAAGGCCTTTATTCATCCAATGGAACCGTGTGCGAGGCACTTTTTATGATGGATGGATGCACTTTTTAGGCCTTCAAAATCTCAACACCCGTTCACCGCCATTATAAAGCTTGGAAAACCCAGGACGTTTAATTTGTCTCCGACTGTGTTTATCTGAAAGAAGAAAGTCGTATACACCTAGCATGGCTTCAGGGTGCGTTAATTATGCGTTTTTTTCATTTTTGAGTGAACTCACCGCTGACATGCTTCTACCTGCCTGGATGTTTCTAGTAAACCTAATTGCTAAGAGGTGCAAGTGTTAAAAAGCAGTACGTTTCTTGTCATAACTAAATCTGGGAATCTGTTTAGGGTGCAACTCCTAAAGACGGGCCGAGTGCAGGATGCACTATTGTGACCGCGTTGCTGTCCTTGGCCACAAACACACCAGCGCGTCAGAACGTGGCCATGACGGGAGAACTGTCCCTGACCGGGAAGATCCTGCCTGTTGGAGGAATCAAGGAAAAGACCATCGCTGTAAGTAAACAGAGAGGAAGACCACACTGCGTTTTGCAAGATTTGTGTATTTGCCAAAATCACTAGTAATATGCATTGCTAAAAACTTTCTTTAATGATTTTTAGCTTTTCTTGCTCCCTCAGATTCCAGATTTTCAAACGCAAAGCTTGTTCAGCTTTCGGATGATGCATAAATAAATAAAAAACGGACACTAATGTGTTTAATTCTCTCCGGTAGGCGAAGAGATCTGGTGTAACCTGCATCATCCTGCCTGCAGAGAACAGAAAGGACTTTTCAGACCTGGCCGACTACATCACCGAAGGACTAGAAGTGCATTTCGTAGAAAACTACAGCGAGATCTACAAAATCGTGTTCTCTGGACAATAATAATAATTAGCGCTTTTTTTAAACTTTCGGTATGCTGCGATTCTGAATCCTGTCAGGAAATCACGAGCACACAGATCCAGGTTAATCAGTGCTTTCTGTCTGTCGCTGTTAGTTTTAAACACACAGAAGCAGGTTAATGCTACACCATTGCCTCTCGATTTGAGACGTGGATCAGAAAGTCTTGAGCGAAGTGGACAAGATTCCCGGGATCCTGAACTTGCTGCAATGCAGCCTCCAGTGAGGATTATATATCCACATCTCATTACATCTCCAGTGTCATTTGTAAATAACTGCCTTAATTGTACTCTCTCAAATCATTAACATTAAATATATATGAAACAGCTTGTGTGGATGTTCTTTCTCAGTAGAAAGCTACTTCATTGCTGTTTGTTTTTATCAATTTTTACAGTTCTAGACATTAAACACCCAACACATGGACTGTTTATTTAGTTAAACACACTTCGTGATCCATGGAGTTTTCAGTTAATCTGAATGAAGCACAGGAGACTAAAGCTGGTTTCCACACACACAGATTTATTCATCATTACGCAGGCTACTCTTTCTTAGCAGCAGCTTTCCTCATCGCGGCCAGAATGTTGCTGAGCTCTTCCCGCTTTCTCTTGGCACGGATGTGAGTTCCCACCTGCACACACACACACACAATTTAAAAAAACCAGATCATGAGGATATTGTGCTGAATATAAATATAATCATTCTAGTTATCTGACAGTTAATTGACAAGAGAAAAAAAAAACTAATTTAAGCTAAAACATCTCATTTATATTTAGTTAAACTTGCTAAAATAAAATATATGAATGCATAAAAAACTACATAGAATACAACTTAAAATTAAAAAGCAATAAAAAAATATTTAAAAAAACATATATATATATTATGCAATAAATTGAAATCTAATTCAAAAAAATAAAGCAAAAATAAATTCAAAAGCAATATTAAATTAAAAATAATGCAATAATTTAATTGAAATTAATAAAAAATACAAAAAAATATATATATTATGCAATAAATTGAAATCTAATTAAAAAAAAAAAATAAGCAAAAAAGAATTCAAAAGCAATATTAAATTAAAAATATATAATGCAATAATTTAATTGAAATTAATAAAAAATACAATTGATTGAAGTGTAAAAAATATGCAAAAATAAAATCTTAATCTATAACGCAATTAAATTGAAATCAAATCAAATTAAAATAATCTAATATGCCATAAATTGAATATTAATAAAAACTTTAAAAGCATCTCGAAAATAAAATAACTTAATTGAAACCTAATTTACAATTGTGAAAAAATATTACAATCTATATGCAAAAATAAAAATCTAATTCAAAAGCAATAAAAAAAATCTTAAATATATAATTCAATTATTTTTATAAAAATTGCACAAAAAAAATGTAATACAATCTAATATGGACAAATGTCAGTAACAACCTTTAGTATCCGAGAACAACAGAATCTGAACTATACATTTTAGTTATTAAAAAAATAATCTTATTTCTTGTCCCAACAATACCATTAATTTTTTTCCAGAAGTTGTACAAATTGTTTACAACATTTTAAAGTTGTTTCAAATGTTTTTATTCCAAGCATGATCCGCCTAACCAATATATAACCAAACTAAAAAAAAAAAAAAGTCCAATTTTGTCTTCCATGATTTGCGATGCAATATGATTAAAACTTTGATGGGGAAACAAAAAAAGTGAATTTTTACAGCTTTTTAGGGACATTTCTTCCCACTATTACACTACAAATCGCTTATAAATGAAATTGAGCTCGTACCCGTTTCTTGATGAACTTGAGCGCGCGCTTGTCCTTGGACACCTTCAGTAGCTCCATCGCGCGCCTCTCGTACGGCGCGAAACCGCACACTTCGCGGATCATGTCACGCACGAACTTGGTGTGTTTGGTCAGACGCTGAAACACAAGAACAAGGTCACTTTAAACGGTTAACCGTCCGTTCCAGTTTTTGAGCATAGACTTGAAAATCACATTTCCAACTATAAATGTCGAATGCTTTGGTCCAACGACTTGAGGTTGGTCTCTTTTTAAATCAGATTATTGTAGAAGTGAAAAAAGTTATAAATATTATAAAACAATAAAAGTTATGGACGTTTCTGTTTATATTTAATAAAGTTTATATTTTTACAAAACATGTTTTATTCAAACTGCTAGAAAATCAAAACCCAAATTCTGAGCAAGTTGTGTCACAAATTTGAGGTTGTTGTGAGATTTTGTTTGGGCGTAGTACCAAACATTTCCACTAGATGACCATCAAACCCCATTAGTAACCATTTAAGGGCTCCTTCATTTCCATAAATGATTTAAGTGACCTGAAACATGTTTTTACATACATCTCTCAATATTTAAGTAGTAGACATCACAATCAGAAGCATTAAGGGTCAGTATTTGATTTCAATTCGACCTTAAAAACACTTTTAAGACTTGCTACGAGAGCCCTGGACTTGCGTTATAGTTCACAATGCATCAAAAAAGAGAAAACTATTGCTTATTCTAACCATTCAAAAAACACTTTTAGACATTTAAAATCTTAATTAAACACACTCTCTGACCAGCAAGTACTCTTCTTGCATATTAATAAATCAGTTGCTCTGTAATATATTTTAAAAAAAAATCACCAGTCACCAAATATCAAAATTACAGTCTTTATGCTTTCCAATGATATACAGTTGGTCAAGATTACTTTAGGTTCAGACTAAGATATTACGGTTTAAACATGTAATGGCAAATAGGCCCACCGGCGGGCCAGTGGTAGTTAACGGGTTAAAAGATGCTCTGCTTTGGTTTCTGAAGGCTTGAATTCAGCTAAACGAGTTTGAAGGTTAAACCAATCTTTAAAATGAAGGTTTATAGAGTGATAGATGTGACTCACCCCTCTCCTGCGGCTCTGTTTGGGCTTGGAGAGGTTTTTGGTCACTGGGTGGCCTTTATTAAGACCAACCGCCATAGGATACCTGATGGCCATGTCTGTGGAAGAGAGAAAAACGAGATTTAATATAACATCATTGATGTGAAAACACTGTCATGTGTGCTGAGGCGGCCGACTGGACAACTTAAAGTCATCTTATATTATAACATTCCATAATATGTGCGAATATGTCACATTTATATTATATAGATTAAGGTTTGTTTATTCTGACAGCGTTTGAGTCGGGGATACCTGAGGTGGAAAACGAACAAACATCGCGGTTTAGTTTCACAAATAATGGCTGGAGATCGCTCGGTTTGAGTTATGTTCCAAAAAACAAGGGATTTTGGGATGATTTGGGACGCGATGGATTAGATATCAACGGGATTTTATCACTCGAGGTTCTCTGGCGATTCATACCTGCGCTTTGCTAACGGCGTCCAGACCGGAAGGACCGTTGCGGGGCGGAAGCTGCGCTTTCAAGCGCGACAGCAAGAAAAGAGTTCGCGGGAAAAATAAGTGGCGCCGCCTAGAAGAGACTCAGCGGTCTTTTGGAGTTCGTCTTTACTAGAGATTACTTTAAAGTTATTATTTTAATGCATGTGTTTTTTTTTCACCCTAATAATAATAGAACCATTCTATTAAGTAAAATCAGTGTGACAATTAAATCACATTTTATTTTCATTCTGCATTATTTCTCTAAATAGGAAAATAATACTACTAATAATAAAAGAAAAAAATATTGCTTATTTTTATTATGAATTATTAATTTCTTTATATTTATATTATTTTGTTGTATCTTTCCGAATTTGGCATTACAATTCCAAAATTAAAAAAAAGCTTTTATTAGGTTTTTTTAAATGCCTTTAAGTGCCTTAAGTCTATTTCCTTGGTTGTTTTTGTAGTATTTTTTTTTTATTTTGTTTCAAATTGAAATTTAAAAATCAATGCGTGAATCATGACCCACAAACAAAAGTAAAAAAAAAAGATAAAACACAAAATATAATATGAAAAATCACAACAGAAAAAAAGTATAGAATAAATACAATATGATTTTATTTAAAAAAGTCGTTTCCACTTCGTTGTTCGTGAATTATAAGCGAAAAAATAAAAAAAATCGATAAGGCTCTTCGAAAATCTAAACAGTAATATTTTAATATAAAAAAATGACAGACATAGTTGTTGGAGGTTTTCGGACTACAACTCCCATAACCACTTTTGCGGAATTTTGGCGCGGTTTTATGTTAGCAGCGCGGCGGCCATTTTCTTTTCACACCTCCGTTTCAGAGACAGCCAACCAGCACTTGGACTACAAAACACGGATTCATTCAAAAACTCACAAAACAGACAAAAACTACCGAACACCACCGGAAAACCGTTCCAAGTGCGACTCGGAGTCCGCTGCGTTCACCGGGCCGAAGTGGAACTGGGGAGGAAGTGTTTATTTGAGCTGAAGTGGGTCTGTAGCGTGAAGCGATATGGCGACCGCAACCCCGAGCCGTGAGTCGAGCCGCGCGACTGCCGCCCAAACCCCGCTGAGCCCCGCGCGGATCACGCGCCTGCAGGAGAAAGAGGAGCTGAGCGCGCTCAACGACCGCCTGGCCGTCTACATCGACCGCGTGCGCTCCCTGGAGCTCGAGAACGACCGGCTGCTCGTCAAAGTCTCCGAGAAGGAGGAAGTCTCGACCAGAGAGGTGCGGAGCCTTTGTGCTGCGTTCACGTGCGATAGATCTGCCTGTTCGAGCAATGATCCTTTCCGAAGCGTTTAACTCGGATTTCTCGTTGTCATTGCGTGTAGATTTAGCGCTTCTAGAAAGCGTCAAATCATTAAAACTTTAGCAGTGTGTTGAGTGATGGCACATCATTTGAAAAATCGCGCGAGGAAGTTATGCATTTTGACACAATCAAGCAAGTGCATTGAAAACCGTGTTTTGCGAATGCAAATATATACTCATAAATGCATTGCATGTAAAAGCAAATGTATGTGAGCTCTATAAAGTGGCCAGTTAACCGTCTCCACATGCCTCTTTAAGTTGTGCGTTTTCTTTTTATTTATGCATGGGTTGATCTGTTAGTAATGCGTGTGTGCGATCAAATTCACGTTAGAAAGCGTGATTCCTAAACTTTTATGTGTTTTCCTGGACTCCTGAGTGTGTGTTCGGGCGTTTTCCTCAAAGTTTGGGAGTGGCTAGATGCACTTTTGAAATTTGAATCTGATCTGAATGGTGACCACATCAAACTGCACCCCTCATAGATCAGACGTGTGGAAAGAAATGCTTGAATGAAGTTTAACGTCTTGTTTTGTCGTATAAAAGCATTCTGTTAAGCACTTTTCTCTCAAACTTAGTTTATGTACTAATAAGGTCTGCTAGTAGTTGCTCAAGGTCTTAATTTGAGAGTTGTAGGGTCCTGAAATCATCAAAATCATCGTGTTATAATGTGTTTGAATCGGTGTTTTTGTCATCATTGATGCAGTTTCCGTTAATATTTTTAAATAGTTTTAATTAAAAAATAAAATAAATTCTCACAATTGCACTGAATTCACTCTTTCACACACAGAATTAAAATAAATTCTGTTTACATCTGTGAAAGTGTTAATTCGGAAGTGTTTGTTTTTAATATTTGTATTATTTTATTATCTGTTTCCAAATATTATTGCCAGTACAATCCTTAAAATAATATTTAAAGAAGCTTTTATTTAGAGTTTTTTAAAAGGTCTTTCAGTGCCTTATCAAGTCAGAATGTCCTTTGTTGCTTTTGTAGTACTGGCGTAATATTTATTTATTTATTTATTAGGCATATTTGTGATCCAATGTTTCAAATTGCACTGAAATTTAAAAAAAATAAAAATAATTGTGTTCATTTTGAACTACCAACAGAAGTACAAATATGGACAACATGAAACCTTGTTTGACCTAGGTTGAAAAAAAGAATAAAAGTATAGAGTAACTATACTATAACATATATTATTAAAAAATATGTTTAATCTTTTTGTTTGTGAATTATAAGCCACCCACAAATGTAAACAAAATATGAAAAAATGCGCAAAAAAGTTAAATGAGCTAAACTCAAACATATATTTAAAAAAAAATGGGCTTCTATTTTTGTATATCTATAATTTGAAGTTTTAGTAAGTTTTTGTCATTTTTAATGTGTATATATTAATGTTTATTAATCTTAGCTTTAGTATTTCAACTTTAAATAAAAATTATCGTATAGTGTGAAACATTTTTTTTTAGTTTTGTTTAATTTTACTACTAAAGTTAAATATGAATAAAAACGAGTGTATTTCTTACGTTTATACAATAAACATAAAATACGCTTTTAAAATAGTTTTTCTTATTTAAAAATAAGTTTGTTTTTCCTGCTTTAATTTAACGATGATACTAATGGTGTGTTTTTCGCTCAGGTGTCTGGGATTAAGTCTCTTTACGATGCCGAGCTTGCGGACACCAGGCGGGTGCTTGACCAAACGGCGCGGGAACGAGCCAAACTTCAGATCGATCTGGGAAAAGCCAACTCTGATCTCGAGGAGGTCACCCGCAAGTGAGTACGACTCAAAAACACACTTGTAATGTCGAAACACCATTCCCATCATAAAATCAGAGAGTTCCAGTCCTTGATTCTGATTGGCTGAGCCAAACACACACCTTTGTTTACGTTTGTGTGTTGCTCGGCAACCACTTTCTTAGAACCACACCTGTTTCTGAGAAGCCACATTGTTTGGTGGAAGAATACTGTTTTATTAATATCATTATTACTTTTATTTTGTGAAACCTTACTAGCTGTTTTATAAAAGCAATAAGCCCCGTGAAGCATCATGCCTATGTTATAAATTCACTGTAAACCACGGCTTCACTGTGCTTATTGCTTTACTTTAATTACCCATAATGCTTTAAGTAAGTGGTCTTTAAACATAAGTTGGGCTTAACTAACCTGGCTTAAATCCGCTTCCATCTGCTGCTTTGTATAATGCGACTAGAACAGAACTTGCATGCATTTGCTTCAGATTTCATGTTCGGTTGATCTCATTGCTAATGAGCGCAAATAAACAGGAAGTGGCTGTTGCTAGGTGCCTGATTGTGGGCGACTGGTTTACTCACAGTAGTGTGTGTGTAACATCTGTAACTTGTCACGCAGATTTCACCAGCTTTATCTGCATTTGGGGAGAATCTGAATTACGTTATAATGAAATGTAAGCGAAGCTTGTGTCGTAGCTACTGAAAAAAAATATAGGAAATCATTTGAAGAGGGATAAAATGTTTTGTTTATCTGAGAAGCGTGTGAAACCCAGCCCACATTAATATTATTCTTATTTGCGATAAAGTATATTTATGTTAATAAAAGCCAACAGTATTGTTTTATATAATATAATATCATATTATTAATAATGTGGTCTGAATTAAATTTATATTTTATATTTATTGTTTACATTTAAAAAGTATATTTCAAGTAATATTTGTTACTATATTAATAAAAAAAATGTATGTGGGTTGTATTGTTTGTATTTTACATTTATCATCTATATTTAAAAGGTGTATTTTTATTGTTCATAATACATTTTTTTTATTTGTATAATTTTTTGTTTTCTTCTGATGTTTCTATTTGTAGTTTTTAAAAACCTTTTGTTTTTGTAATTTCTATATATTATTAGTTGCATATTTTTATGATAGGCTTACGTTTTATATCTTGTTGTGTTTTTATTTCGTTATGACAACTTTTATTATTTATAATAAAAGTTGTTATTTTTTATTATTTACGGCTAATTTACTGTTAATGTTATATTGAATATCGTAGTACAGTTAAAGTTGTACTTTAAACATCTTTATCACACATTTTTGATATGAAAACAAGAAGTCGTCTAACAGATGAATTAAATTAATTCCAAAAACATGATTAATCCACTGACAGCCGTTGTTAAAGATCGATTTGGACTCTTTTTGAATTTGTTTTCCAGCTTTAAGAAGAAGGATGGAGACCTGGCTCTGGCTCAGGCTCGGATCAAGGAACTGGAAGCGCAGTACAACAAGAAAGAGGCGGCTCTCAACACGGCCCTCAGCGAGAACAACTCCCTGTCTGCCGAACTCGCAGACCTCAAGGCTCAGCTGGCCAAAGTAAGTCCCTCAAGCCACATTTCAGCCTCCTCGGCTTCAGAACGAGGTCTAACTGAGGCGTTTGTCTCCTGTTTCAGGCTGAAGATGCTCACGGCCTGGCTAAGAAACAGCTGGAGACGGAGACGCTAGCACGGGTGGATCTGGAAAACCGCTGCCAGAGTCTGACAGAGGAGCTGGAGTTCAGGAAGACCATGTTTGAGGAGGTCAGTTTAATGGTGTCAAAATAAAAGTCCCAATGGTGTCAAAATAAAAGTCATGATAAAATATTGGCCAATTAGTTAATGTGAGACATTGCAGACAAAAAAAACATGAACCTGTCAATTTTTTTATTTTGGGCTTTTTGTCCCAAAGTTTGCTTTATGGCACTTCATAATGTGTTTTTTCAGACTAATGGAAAGAAAGCATTCAAAAGACACTGTTACGTTTTACTTCTATAGCACTTTATCGATTTGTGCAAATAGATTTAAAATATAATACATGTTTTTAAAGGCCGTTTTCTCCCATTAGCATTTACATTTATGCATTTAGCAGACGCTTTTATCCAAAGTGACTTACAGTGCATTCAGGATATAAATTTTACCACTATATGTGTTCCATGGGAATCGAACCCACAACCTTTTGCGCTGCTAACACACAATGCTCTACCACTGAGCCACAGGAACATTTGCATATTTAAACATATTTAGTAAGGTAGTAATTATTAGTTAATTTCACCTGCAGTGTCCAGTCTTAAAAAAAAAAGAAAGCCAAATATCGGCCAACTATTGCTTTATAGTCAGTCTGTGCCCAGGTCAGATGTAACGTGTGTGTGTGTGTGATGCAGGAGGTGCGTGAGACTCGTCGTCATCGTGAGAAGCGTATGGTGGAGGTGGACTCGGGCGTGCAGCAGGACTACGAGTTCAAGCTAGCGCAGGCGCTTCAGGATCTGCGCAGACAGCACGAGGAGCAAGTGCAGATCTACAAGGACGAGCTTCAGCAGACCTTCAGGGCCAAAGTCAGAAACACTAGCTTCACAAATAAACTCGCTGATGGAAACGTGGTTTGTGTGTGAACTAAAATCTTGTCTCTTCAGCTGGAAAACGCTAAGGTGTCGTCTGACATGAACGATAAGGCAGTGCTCACGGCCCGCGAGGAGCTCCAGGAAGCTCAAATGAGGATCGAGGGCCTGAGCTATCAGCTCAGCGCTCTGCAGAAACAGGTACAGACGGCCTAAAGCTAAAGTCTAAATGTCCAAATTGAAAGCCTTTTGAGTTTAAACGTCTGTTCTCTGAGTTCTCCTGTAGTGTTAGAGGAAAACACCACACTATGTTGTGATACTGAGTTAGTGGTTGACCGATATGTGCCAAATATCGGCCGATATATCGGCCTTGGCTATATATCGGTGGACCACAAATACTGAGCAGCAGAAATGTCCCGATGAATTGCTACCTGTTATTCACAGCTTGTCTTTTGTCGCCCCACCGCAGGCGTCTGCCGCCGAGGAGCGCATCCGCGAGCTGGAGGACATGCTATCCAGCGACCGGGACAAGTATCGCCGGCAGCTGGACGACAGAGAGCGTGAGATGGCCGAGCTGAGGGAGTGCATGCAGCAGCAGCTCAACGAGTACCAGGAGCTGCTGGACGTCAAACTGGCCCTGGACATGGAGATCAACGCTTACAGGAAGCTGCTGGAGGGCGAGGAGGACAGGTGAGCGTCTACAGGACCCACATCTTTAAATGCTCAAAGTAATATTCATGTAGAAATGGAGACCAAGTGAGCTGCCATCCTAAACAGCATTTTTGGGCGTTTGGCTTTTGAAACCCATTCAGACAGGCCAGGTTTGGGGAGTGCGATATATCATCTACTATAATATCATTATAGTTGTCTAAACTATATGCGATTTGAGTTGTAGGACTACTGCGCGAGCACATTGAGAGTTCACGCTTTCACTGTGTGATTAAGAATGCACTGAGATAATAGTGCAAATATTTTCCCTGTATGATTTTTTTATATGTATATCTTCTGAAATGGGTAATATGAAGAGTACAGTTTTTTTTCCCTCCAAAACTGTCCAATAAATGGTTAATATTAAGTCACTCACATTTTAGACAGACCAGTTAGTTTTTAGTCAATGACAATAGTATCAAAAAGGGCTGCAACAAACATGATGTGACTGAAGAGCAGATTGCAGAGCTGTTGCAAACTTAAAAACATTGCTATGATCAGATGCTTTCTTAACCGCTGTTTTCTCACCACTGTCATTTGTTGTTTATTTCATTATTTAGAGTAAAGTGCACAGGACATATTTACAGATTCATTTAAACTCTGCTTTCAGCAGCTCTGTATCACAGACACAAACATTTGTTGATACCGATTTCATTAGATTGTGTAGTGTCTTACTGTTTAAATTGATTGATTAAATGTAAGCATTTGACCCCAAAAAAATTATGCATACATTTAATTACGTAAAAAATTGCCTTATAAAGGGAAAAATGTCCATAAAAGGTAAAAATTTATTCAAACTTCTTTTACTCCTGCAAACTAACCACTGTACAAAATGTGTGTAACCTGCTTAACAACATATCTTCAACGTATGATCGAAAATATTCTAGAAAACATTGAGAGATACATTTTTTTTTGTCATTATCGCGCACCCTTTCCTGTGGCCAAAAGTGCTGCCTATTGAGAAAGCATCAAACACATTGGAGCAAGTTTCTCATGTGTCTGATGTCCAGAATGCTTCAAAACTGACTTCAAGACCTAACAATGCTGTACCTTGTCTTCAAATGGTGACTTGTTATCTTTTGAAACATGTCTGAACACGAGTAGTAGGCAGATTACTAGGGTTTTCTAGTGCTTTAGACAAGTCTGCGGGGGAAAAAAAATGCCATCAATGTAGGAAGCCACTTGGTTTTGTGACACAATCAAGCATTTGTCAACGATGCCCACAAACTAGGCGTTGCTGAGTGTTTTGCATCTGTTGATTATTATCGTCTTTCATTGATAGCTGCAGTCCATAACTTGTTCAGAAGTGCTTGCCAAACACTCTTCACATTTTTGTGCTTCATACTTGACATACTTGATGTTTCTGAAGAGTAGGGTAGATTGTAAAATGTTACGCTGGAATGATAATTGTATGTTTCACTTGTACTCGAGAGAACCGAAAGCGGCTCTGTCGAAAAACAGGAGGCCAGAGAGTTAATTTAACAGGAAGTTTTGGAGACCAGGCAGTTTAGACCATCTTGAAGATTGAGACGAGTTAAAGATAGTCTGTGGTTGAGATACAGATGATAGGATGCAAAGGAAAGATGACAGCGAAGTCGTGTAAACATTTGTTTTATTAGAGATGCACAATATTATCGGATCAATATCGGTATTAGCCGATAATGGCTTAAAGTGCAAATATCGGCATCGGCCCGATATTAAAAAAATATGCCAATAAGAGGATTAACTCAGTGTGCTAGTGATTATATCACGTAAACAGTGTTTACAAATGTTAAATCTTAAAATAAAATTTTAAGGATCTCACTGAATCTTTCTGAAAAATAAATTGTGATATATAATTGATTGATTAATTATTTTCAAAGCTTTCAATGTACTGTTCTCATAGAATTACTACATTGTTCATTTAATTCTAACAAACAAGTTTTTATTCAAATCTAACCATAATTTCTGCACAGGAGACTTGTTGTTTTTAAACAAAAGAAATTATCTGTATCGGCTAAAATGAGTTAAATATCGGGTATTAGCAAAAATCCAAAATCATGCATCCCTAGTTTTTATGTATGTGATTTCCGGTTTGTTTAAACGCATGTGCGTCCCGTCTCTAGGCTGAAGTTGTCCCCCAGCCCGTCCTCACGGGTCACAGTGACCCGCACCACAGCGAGCAGCACTTCTTCGTCTTCACGTGGCTCCCGCGCCAAGAGAAAGCGTGTGGAGCTGGAGGAAGCGTCCACCACTGCTCCTAAAGTCCAGATCAGTCAGGAGGCCGAAGCGACGGGAAGCGTCAGTATCGAGGAAATCGACTTGGAGGGGAAATCGGTGACCCTCAGGAACAACTCTGACAAGGTACAGTCAATGGGGAGTTTGGGGAGAAAACAATAAATATCACAATACACAAGTTTCACTTGATGTATTGAGTGAATACACTTCAGACATTTTGGGCTATTTTTGTTTTTTTAATAAAATGAAGTGGTAAGAAACCACTTTTTGTTAAGTTAAATTTTTTTTCAAATTCAGGTTTTTTTCAAATCATTTGTTTGATTTTATTATTCTACTTATTGCATCTGTATATTTCGGTTCCAATACATATCTTTAACGAGTTTATATCTCCACTTCAACAGCATTTAAACTTAGTTTTATTCCTGTGTTTTAAGTTTTTACAGAAGGGTTTGTTCATATATCATTCGACTGATTTTATACAAGCTAGTGAGTTGTCAACCTAGACAGCATTTGAGCATTTTAGCTTTTAAATAGTGTGCAAAAATACTAACCAGGCTTTCAACATACCTTCTAACATGCCTTTGGCCAAACGTGCCACTCATCGAGGAAGTACATTTCTTTACGTTTTTTTTTTCTCTCCACCTTCAGCAGCTCTTACATACACCAAACTTTACAGTTTTAATCCTGACTATATTTTGAAGGTGTTTATTGAGAGGGTTGATCATACAACATTTTATTTCTAAAAACTTAGTGAAAATTACTTTTTTTTTTTTTTCTCATCTGGCATCTGCCAATTTTTCTGATTTGTTAAGTTAAATCCAAAGTGATCTCTATAAAAATTTATATCTAAAAAAAAAAAAAATTTAACCTGGCTTCTGTTCTGGAAAGTAGTTTCTGTTTTGTAAGAATAGTGAGAAATCACAATTACATTTTATTAAATTTTTTCAATTCATTGTCAGAAATGGACTTCCATAGTACTGTGATGTTAAACTAATATTTTACTTTATTGTGCCTTGCTTTCCAAAAGAACAAAGGAAAAAACTAATTCATCGTGATTGTATATATTTTTTTTATTCCAAATTTAGGATCAATCTCTGGGCAGCTGGCGACTAAAGAGACAAATTGGCGATGGAGAGGAAATCGCTTATAAATTCAGTCCCAAGTTTGTCCTGAAGGCTGGCCAGACAGTAAATGTAAGCAAATATGACCATATTTCATTTAATTTTTTTTACCTCAGGACGTTGACTAGATGTTAAACTGTTGGTTCTGTGCAAGGTGTGGGCCGCTGATGCCGGTGTGTCCCACAGTCCTCCTTCAGATCTGCTGTGGAAGAGCCAGAGCTCTTGGGGCACCGGAGAAAAAATCCTCACCTTACTGGTCAATTCAAGCGGAGAGGTATAAAGAACATATTTCTGTCTTTTTCCTTCTTTGTCTTTGAATCCAATTACAAAACATGAACTTGGCTTTCCAGGAAGTGGCGAAGCGAACCGTCATGAAAAGCGTGATAGAAATGGAGAACGGTGATGATGATGAAGATCTCTTCCATAAGCAGGTTGGTAATGAACCACTTGAGATCTAGAACGACGATCTTGAGAGGTTGAGTTATAACCAAATTTCCTCCTTTCCAGGGCGATCCAAAGATCCGATCCAGAGAATGTGCCGTCATGTGATGGAGCCGTGCACCTTTAGTATTTTCCTCCACACAATTCTATCTTTTTTTGTAGAGCCACTACTTTTGTATTTTTTGAATCATGAGTTCATAACACCCTTCCCTCGACCCTTTATTTGTACGGACCTCATTTGTAAATCCAGTTAATCTTGAGCTGCGGCAAACTATGCTGTTTTCAGCCGCAGATAATCAATGAATAGTCTTTCCAGATGCCCGCCGTAGGAGTCAAAGCACTTCCCAAAGGTGGCGACATCCCAGTACATAGCCTTGGTGAACACCATCTGGGAATGAGTCAAATAACCTTAAATCAGAGAGTGTTTGTGCGAGCCGATGACTAATGAATCAGCATATTCATGTCAATGAATCATGTGTTCTCGTCACTGCAGGGTTATGAATGGGGGATTTATGATTATTATTGTTCTGTAGTGCATTATAGCCCGTAACTGACAGCTAAGCGTACCTTATGTTTTTGTGCTTCGCCAACCACATTAACAGGGTGGAAACGAAACAAGATTGTTTCGTTGACTTCTAAACTGTTTAAAGTAATATTATTGATTCATGCTTTACATAGTATTATGTATTTTGGAATCAGTGATTGAGACATTTTTTAAACTAACAACCCCCCCCCCCCCCCCCACAATCTAAATAGTCAATGGAAGTTAAAAAGTACAGTGTTTGAGTTCATTCAAATATTAAAAACACTTTCAGTTTATTCAAATATGAAGGAAAATTCAGGTTGAATGTTTAATTTGATTGAATTTACCATATGGTTAATAGTTATTAAATTCTGCATTGAAATTGGACCGGAATCAACACACTTTTACAAAAGCGCAGATGCTCATGCAGATCCACCTAAGAAATGGACAATGAATGAAACCAATTTGACTTGTTAAATTTCCTTTTATTTATTGCATTGCTCAAATTACAACCTACTTGAGAGACTCCGAAAAAAACTAAAACCCATACTTTATATGCTGAATCCAGTGAGTAATCTGGATCCATCCACCCTGTCGATTTCGGTTGCGTTTAAGTTTTACGATTTGTTTCTTATTTTAAATGTTTCTTAGAAAATTATGCATGTGACAAATTTTTTATAAGAGTGTTACTGTGAGCTCTAGGGTTAATGCTTCAACTTTTCACGCAAACTGTGTAATACGGCGGTTTGATTTTTAGCTACAATCATATATTTTTGATAGTTTTTTCCTAAGGATTTTTTAAATCCTAGTGCACAAGGAGTCTTTAAATACATTTAAAACTTACATTAAACGTCTTATAAATGTGTGAATATATTCAGTGTGGTGTGTACAAAATAAATGACCTGGGAAGCATTTTAAGAATTCTTTTTTTTTTTTTTTTTTTTTTTAAGGAAATTCATTGCGTAAATTTTATTTTAATTTTTTTTATGGGGTTATCATTATCTACGTTTACTTTTTAGGGTTCTTTCGAAGGTTCTTTGAGAACCAATTGTTTGATAGCGTATCAAGGGTAAATTGGGGCACACAGATTTGTTAAATTCAAGAGAAATTGAGTTCAAGTAAAGTTGTATTTGTGTGCATTAGTTACTTGGCCTCTGAGCTAATAAAATCTACCTTTTTGTTTAATTTACTTCATATGACGTGAATGCCAAACACCTGCACATCTGTGAATTTTAAATGTAGCTTCTTTTAGTTACGAACACTGTTTTCATGAGGAAAGTCATTTCCTTGTTCTTTCAGGTTTTATTAGACAGGGCTGTGACTTATGTAACGGATACAATGTGCTTTGGTATATTTAATACGAAATTGTCAATCTGTCATTGTAATAATCTACTGTAAAGTAAAAGCTGGTATTTGAACTACCATCAAAAGATAGAAATGTGAGTTCAAGGCTGTAAAAAATGAGCCATAGATTGTGAACTATGAATCCAATTTGTTATGGGATAAATTGTACGAAAGCCTACAAGAAGAGGGCGCCTATCAAAAGTTTTTCATTAATCTATTTTACTTTGATTTGTCTTTTGTATGCAATATCCAATAAATGTTTTACATATTAAGTTGTGCCATTGTCTGTTATGAGAAGCAAACTCTTAATGACTAAACGATTAACAATTCTGCTGGTTTTTGGAGTTGGAGGTCAGTACATTAATGCGATGAAACACTTTACAGTGGTTTAACATGGTTTAATGTGCCAAAAAAACACCCATCACAGTAAAAGGCAAACTGCAAGCACCAGGTAAGGTTTCAAATTAGTGTTTATAGGTGGCTTACTTGCATTTTTATTTTAATAATATGGAAGCGACGAGTAGTGGCTGACTGGGACAGTAAATCAGGCCGGGAATTGACTCCACCTCTGTCAACTCTTTATCTCTTTCAGTTGTTTGAATTGGGTTAAGAATATTCCTACTACAAGCAACTGCACAATAAAATACAACAGAGAAAAAATAAACTGACTTACTTTTTTTTTTTTTTTTAGGTAGGTCTTGCATTAGATTTTAAGTACAGAATTTAAATAAAGTAATAAAATGTAAAACAGCATTGCATTTTCGACTATAAATTAAATGCAAAATGTCTCAGTTCACATTATTTTAATCTCTGATCTCGTGTGCAAGTGTTTTGTTTGCACGTATGTCATTGCAGCAGCACATTTAACTTTAATTGTAATTACACTGACTGGATCTACCTGTGAATCAAATTATTTTAATGCACCCCTTTTAGCCAATCAGAATCAAATATTCAGACAAACTACGGTATAAATAGATTTATTAGAGTAACCATTCAACAAACCAAGCAACTAATGGTTGTGTTAAGGAAAAAAAGAACACTTTTTGTGTTTGTGTCAATTTGCTAAAGTAGACAGTAGTGTTCCTGTAGCTCAATTGGTAGAGCATTGTGGGGTTGGGGGTTCGATTCCCCAGGAACACTTGATAGGTAAAAAATTGATAGCCTGAATGCACTGTAAGTCGCGTCTGCTAAATGCATAAATTTAACTTCATTTAATTTCACTTGAAGAGCAGTCTGTAGATTAAGATGAAGGTCCAATTTTGACTTTCTATTCATAAAAAAAAATTTGAAAATGCAGTAGAAATACTAAACTGAAAGGAAACAACACTAAAAACAAATACTCACAATTTGTGGAACCCGAAGAAATGGGAACATGTCCATGACCTCTCATGTTGATTTTGTCATTAAATCAACTCTTTTAAAAAGAGCGCATCTCATTCGATTTTTGATATGTTGGTGTAGTCAGGTTGTCTTTTACGTAGTTCAGCATTAAAAGATTAAAGATAAAACACTTTTTAAACACTTCACTGTCATTAATTTAGCCTTATATATTATATATAGCGAATAATTTGAGTCAGTTCGGGAGTTCGTAGTGGGTTCTCGAATCATTTGAGTCATTTCGGGACTTCGTAGCGGGTTCGCGAATCATTTGAGTCATTTTGGGGATCGCGAATCATTTGAGTCATTTCGGGAGTTCAAAAGGGTAGAGTTGTGACGTTCGCGAACGAACCGATTCTTTTGAACGGCTCATAAACATGAACGATGGGAGCCGAGTCGCGACTGGAGAGGAGCCGTTCTTTCTATCGTTCTTTTTTCCTATGCGTGTTCATACAAATGAGCTCCGCCAGGAGACAGAACAGTTATAGGGGGAGGGGCGCACCCAGCGCAGGCCAACCCTTTATAGCGTGATGATATTAGTTATTAGTTGTGCATGCATTTACATTGCATTTTGTGTTCATTTAAAACTTATTTTAAAATCATTAAAAATGTTCTTTTGTGATACTGTACTTGTATAGAAATGTTTCACTAAAAGCTGTTTTCCACAGACATTCATTGCAGCCCACTTTGTTATTGTTCATTGACTTGAAGGGGCTGATGTCCTATTTGCAAAGTTTACAGTAGTAATAGTATGTAGTATGTAGACATTTCCATTTTATTTATTCTAATTTTATCTACTTAAAAAAAAAATAGTTTTCTATCAAAATGTTCTTGTGTGATAACAATGTTCTTGTGTGGAAGTGTTTGTAGTAAAAGCTGTTTTGCACAGAAATTCATTGCAGCCGGCTTTGTTTTTTATGTTTATTTGTGAGTAGGTATTGTATGAATAACATAAGTCAACGTAGTTTTACACACACACACACACACACACACACTTTGTACTAAAGGTAAATCAAAATAATGATGTCACTGTCTAAGCAGAGGGATTTGTGCAACCCTATGGAATATAGTCGACACATGAGAAATGAGGTAATAATCAATATTTCAGAATAATTCAAACTCAGATAGTGGTGTGTGATATCTGAGCTTTAATTATTTGACTACAAATCTCACCTCATAATACCTCCCAGTGATTATTTCCAGGATAAACTGAGATGCTCCCAAGCTGGCTTCTTAAAACTGACTAAATATTTAAAAAGAGCCAAAAGAGCCATTCTTTTGAACGGCTCTTTGAAAGGAACGGATCGCGAAGATCCGGATCCCCTCAAAGAGCCATAAATCCCATCACTACAAAAGGGGTTCGCGAATCAATCTAGTCAGTTTGGGGATCGCGAATCATTTGAGTCAGTTCGGGAGTTCGTAGCGGGTTCGCGAATCATTTGAGTCATTTCGGGAGTTCAAAGGGGGTTCGTGAATCAATCTAGTCAGTTTGGGGATCGCGAATCATTTGAATCAGTTCGGGAGTTAGTAGCGACTTCGCGATTCATTTCAGTCAATTTGGGGATCGCGAATAATTTGAGTCAGTCTGGGAGTTCGATACGGGATCACAAATCATTTGAATCAGTTCGGGAGTTCAGAGCGGGTTCGCGAATTTGAGTCAGTTTGGGGATCGCGAATCAGTTCGGGAGTTCAAAGCGGGTTCGCGAATCATTTGAATCAGTTCAGGAGTTCGAGCGGGATCGCGAATCATTTGAGTCATTTTGAGAGTTCGGGCAGTGGCGGGTGACCAATAGAGGGCGCTAGGGCGCCGCCCTCCCTGAACCACACATGCAAAATTATAATCATATAAATGATTTAAATGTATTTATGTATGATATATACATATATATTAGAAATATATAAGAAAATCATTCGTTGAAAATATAATTTTCACAAATACCATTGGCGTTTCTCAATGTCAAGGAAGGATCCTCGGAAGCCAGAATTTAGGTCCCTCGCTACAGCCCTTCTGGACAGGCTAAGTACTATACTAGACTTCCCAGAGCCTCTACAACACGCTGGAACATTCAAAGTCGCGCTGTAAACACTGTGTACGAACACAAGGATGACCTTTTGAAATGTTTTCAGATCATCAGAGACTCAGGGAACTTTGATAACACAACTGTCAGAGAGGCAGGGGGTTTTGTGAGGATGCTTGAACACGAGGCTTTCTGTTTTTTCCTTGCATTGTTTCACAAGATCATGCCAAATGTAGACATGCTATTCAACCAGCTGCAGAAGAGGAACATCGACCCTGTCTACATTAAATCCGCTGTCCAGGGATTCACAAACAACATGCAAGCAATCAGGTAAATGCCTTAGTTTACTATTGTCTGATAAAGCTGCTGTTGTTAGAAAGATTCATTGTTAATTTTTATCTTTATTTTTTTTTAATCCCCTTTCCTCTGTGGGTACAGTGCATCATCTGAACAGCAGCACCAGCCCAAAAAGCGACAGAGGACACTGGGACCAGGAGAACAACAAAGGCTAGCTACAGAGGTAACACACACAAAACATCAAAAGATGGCGTATAGATTATAATTCTAAAGAAAATGAAATAGAGTAATTATAGTTATATTGTAAATTATTGTTTTTGTGTGTGTGTGTATAGAAGCAACATATGCCATAATCTTGCTTCTGTGTGTAAGTGGATATAACATCTTTTAGTGACCAATAAAAGGAACTAATATCAGTCCAGTAGCATAAAAATAGCCACTGTATTACAATGTTAAGCACTAGTTTGACCAAATAGTAAACTTAACCAGTCTACTTTTTAATTGAACTAAAAAATGTGTAAAAGGAAATAATTACATCACTAACTTTTAAGACTAGTCTAAGAAAACCATGTAGCTGGCCACAGTTATAAAACAGATTGACCAAGTCTTCATAACCGTAGCAAAAAAAAGTGCTGATCAGTTAAAAGTAGCATGATAATGGGAAAATAAGTACTGAATATTCCAGACTATAAGTCGCACTTTATTTCATAGTTCGGCTGGTCCTGCGACTTATAGTCAGGTGCGACTTATTTATCAAAATTAATTTGACATGAACCAAGAGAAAACATTACCGCTCTATGCTGCTCCTGTTATCTACACTGAAAACATAGAGCGCCCTCTCGCGGCTGTAGACGGTAATGTTTTCTCTTGGTTCTTGGGTCTAAATGTGACTTTTTATTCCAGTGTGACTTATATGTTTTTTTCCTCATCATGACGGATTTTTGGACTGATGCGACTTATACTCAGGTGCGACTTATAGTTCCAAAAATACGGTACATAATATACTTACTTGTAGCAGAAAATGGGTTGTTTCAAGCTCAAAACAGAACTGTCCCTCATCTATGAGAACCCTGAGTTTGGGGTTGGCAGTGGTGCCGTACCTCTGAACCAGTTTTTCATTGAGAACAATCTTCAGAGTACTTTCACAGAGACTGTCAGCCTTCTCAAGATCATAATCTTTGAAGAGGATCAAGACTTTCCTAAGAAATACAATGACCCAGGATCGCCTTAATGCTTTGGCAATGCTTTCGATGGAGAAGAAACTCGTCAGAGACATTCCTGACTTCATTGAGAAAGTCATTGAGAAATTTGTCAATCAGAAGGAGAGCAAAATTCCTGTACAAATAAGTAAAAAAATAATGCAGGTTTTTTCACCACATCGATTTTCTTGTACATGGTTATCCTCAGAGTCATGGAAGTATCCAGAATTTAACTGCGACTTGTAAATTAACTGTTCAGAGATGCTTTAATGAATAAACATGTGACCAGATGTTCTTAAACTGTGTCTGAATTTCAATAAATCATATTGCAGCACTTGCTGAAATTGTTTGCTGTGCCAGTGTGCCACACAGCCACACTTAAGAACATTTTCACCAGCCGCCACTGAGTTCGGAGCCGGTTCGCGAATCATTTGAGTCAGTTTGGGGATCGCGAATCATTTGAGTCATTTTGGGAGTTCGGAGCTCAAAGTTCAAATAATTGGGGTTCGTAGCGGGTTCGCGAATCATTTGAGTCAGTTTGGGGATCGCGAATCATTTGAAATCAGTTCGGGAGTTCGGAGTGGGATCGCGAATCATTTGAGCCAATTTGCGGGATCGCCAATCATTTGATTCAGTTCGGGAGTTCGGAGCGGGATCGCGAATCATTTGAGTCAGTTTGGGGTCGCAAATCATTTGAGACAGTTTGGGGATCGCGAATCATTTGAATCATTTCGGCAGTTCGTAGCGGGATCGCGAATCATTTGAGTCAGTTTAGGGATCGCGAATCATTTGAATCAGTTCGGGAGTTCGGAGCGGGTTCGCGAATCATTTGAGCCTAAAATGATAATTCTGACCGACCTGCTCCCTTACTGGCTAACATGGCTGGGATTTTGCAGCGATTTGCTGCGTCTGTGGTCAGGGCTTTTCTCCTTTTTATTCGTTCCGTCTCTGCTCATTTATGGCTCCATTTTTTGCGTGATTTTCTAAGATAAAGCCTGCCTCTGGATATAGCCAATTAGGTGCTTCGCTGATGTTTGGTGATGTGGTGGTGTCATTTTCACTCCGCGATCGGCTGATCCGTAGATTCATAAAACCGTCAATTAATTCACAGTTAGATAACAGCCAGGCTGATCGACGGCACCCGGCAGCCCAGAATGACTGCAGGCCACCGGGAAATGCCCCGTGCTCCCGATGGCCAGTCCGCCCCTGGCGACGAGATGGAAATAGTTTATTGTACGTGGCACAATTTGAGTTATTAATGCATGAATTGTATAGCCATGCAAGAATCTGTATGTTGCTGTTATGAATAATTCAAGACAATGTCATGTTTGAAATGCACAGATACGCCAAAAAAGTAGTTACATTAAGGCATCGCTCTGTGATTATTACCATATTCAGTCTTGTATCAGTCGCCAGTATGTTGTGCATCACCGTGTACCCACTAGAGTGCACCACACTCTTAAAAATATATGTCCTTCAACGTTTGATTTCTCAATTGATGACAGATGCAATGTCTCTGGCTGTTTTTCTTTGTTTTGTTTTGACTCGGTGACCTCTGTGTTAGGTGCTGTATTCAGCAACGCCTCTGAAAACCCGTAATATTACGTTCTTCACACAGCCAGCGCTAGAAAAGAGATCAACAAGCTCATCTTTAGTGTTCCATTAAAGAAAAGGGCTTTCAGTGCAGAGCGTGGTGTGTTTGTACCAGACCGCCCACCCACACACTCCTCAATATCTGCTCTTCCCACTGTCTCGCAGTCATTAGTGTGCTGCAGTGGGGACCCGGCCGTCTAGACCTTTCCATTATCCCTGCAGTGAGGAAAGGTCGCTCGTTCTCGCTCCACGTCTTTCATTCTCTCTCTTTCTTCCTCCCACTCACCCCCAATCACACATCCGCTGGCCGAGGCTCCCACACACCCACGATTTCAACACCCACACTGTGTGCTGGTGAGCCAGAGTGTGGTAAGTGCTCCGCGTTGGACACGTACCAAGCGACTCTGGCTCAAAAGCAAACAAATCAACATAACATTCATACTTGGATGCCCAGAATTGACTATACGCTTAAAAATAAAGACCACGAGAGGTTTTCGCAGTGATGCCATAGATCCATTGACCCTAGCTGTCCAGGAGCAGGATTGGTGACCCTTGCCATTGAAAAACCATTTTGGGTTCCCAAAAGAACCAAACCTAGAGTTCAGTTCCAGTCCTGCTCTAACACATCTGTCTGTAATCATCAAGTGCTCCTAAAGATCTCACACTGATATGTTTTTGTTTGAAAACACATTTTTCTCCATTTTGGCTTTTATTCCAAATCGATTCTGCATTTTTGTCAAAGAAAACATCTTGTTAATCATGTGATGCGTATTGTACCAACAGATATTTGACCTTGGACCACAAAAGAGTCATAAGGTTTTATACATCATCTGAACGCTGAATAAATAAACTGTTAGGATAGGACAATATTTGGGAATCTGAGGGTGAAAAATAAATAAATAAGAAAATCACATTTAAATTGGTCCAAATTAAGTTCTTAGTAATGCATATTACTAATGATAATACATTTTTGGTATATTTACGGTATGAAATTTACTAAATATCTTAATGGAACATTATCTTTACTTAATATTCTAATGATTTTTGGCATTAAAGAAATACCGTGCCCAAACACCATTGTACTTCCATTGTAGCATCCTACACTCAGGCTTTAAAAGAGCGTTTTCACAGCGATTCAATAGAAGAACCGTTTTTGGTTCCCTATGGAACATTTTAAAAATCAAAATAAGCTTTTTCACTAAAAAGAACGGGTCTGTTCCATGGATGTTTTAAATTCTTGCCAATAAAGAACCTTTATTTTTAGGAATGTAAGTCAAACTTATCCACATTGGCACTGTGCAATGTCCAATCACGTGTTAATGCCACTTGAAGCTAAAGAACATCTCAGTCTATTTGTTGACCGCCAGTGTCTTCTCACAAAGTGCACTGAAAGTCCAGGTGAATGCTATTGTGTTGTGTCGCTGTCACATTACTACAAATGTCCAGTTTGAACGCCCTCCCACCAATGACAGCACCCCACTGCGAGTGAGAATGGGGCGTCTTTCACCAAACAACACAGCGATACACAACGCCATTCATTACTCGCCCTCTCCCATTTCATCTGGTGCTCTCTTACCTTCAGTGCGATTGACAAGTTACTGTTAATTATGTCTTTCCTCAATAAAGGTTATCTAATAATTGTTTTCGCAGCTGGCCTTTAAATATCCAAATGCCTCTCATTGATTGCCATAAATTGGATGCTTGGGACCAAAATGCAGTCTATCTCTTAAAACCAGTTCCTTCTAAATCTAAATATGAACTTAAAATTGGTATCCGATCATCTCAGGAAAGAGGACTGGGAATTCATTTAGGACCGTGAATCAAAATGCATTGGTTATTCAATCATTTGCACAGTGACCTGCCAAAGCCATTTTAAAATTCACTGGAGCTAAAAATAACTGGGCTCCAGAGCATGGGGCGGATCGTGCCATTGTCACTGTGGACAGTCCTCCTGTGGAAAAAAAGTTTGCCGTGTACACAACATAACAGTACGCTAAGCTTTTTCACCTGCTATCACAACATCAACAGCTCTTTAATGAATCCCTGTAACCCAGATCCATATTTCCTTCACTTCCTTGTATTCTCTGGCATGGCACTTAACCACGTTCCACTCTAGTGCACATTAAACCCAACCTCGTCCCCTGTTAAGACAAGAAGTCTTCACCTTGTAGGCAAGAGTCAAGTCACAAGAGAGAAATGCTCTCTAGACAGAATCTGTATGACAGTGAAAGTTATAGAGTTTATGTCAGGCCAAGCCAAGCCAGACAGGCTTCAACTCTTAATGATGAAGTAAATTAACTGTGATTTTAGCTTTACACATTTTGCTAGTACATTGCAGCAACATCCTAAAAAAAGTTCACAAGTATTTCAAGCTATTTTTTATAAAATATTTTCGAATAGCATATTTGTTTTCCATTCCATATATACAAAAGAGTTTATAGTGTAGTCTTAATTTTTCACTTGTTTAGGTTTTTTAAAAGTCTAATTATGTACAGACCCAGAGGACATCAATATGAAAATAAACCTGAAAATAATGACTGTTTTCAGACAGGTGTCCCCCTGTTTATCACTTGTTGGACAAGCACACTGATGCAAAACAGCATTGGTTTGATAGAGCCACACTTCAGAGGAAATCCACCTACAAAAGCCTTACTTATAGCCGTCTCTGCATATTAAGATTACAAGAGAGTATTTTGACACTAAAAATTGCATCAGCTTTAAGCTTACACTAAAAAATAAAAAATAAATGTCAATGCTGAAAAATGAAAGGGAACTTGGACGTTCTGATCCGATCAAAGGTGGTACTTCACCTCAAGGGATTGAGAACAGCTAAAATATTCCTACCTTTCAACAAGATGAACCTTCAGCTAATAGAGAACAAAAGAGTCCTGGACCAAATGAACTGTCCATCTGCCTAAAGCAAATCTTTCTTATTTGTTGCAGCAGAGTGTGTGTGGGAGGGCGGCTTGATTTGTAGACGATCTGGTGCGTTTGTAAAGAGGTCTGGATAAGTGAACATCATTCATAAGCATGAATAAAAGTATAAATAATCGTAAACCAGCACTCATTTAGTAGATGTCTTTATGCAAAGCATAAATAGTTATAGTGACAGTCCAATGGGAAAAACAAGAATTCTGACATTTACTTACCTTTATGTCATTCCATATACATTCAAAATACAATATCAGTGCACTGCCATAAAGCTGTATTATGGCTTCAAAAGACTGAGAATATAGTGTAAGGGTTGCCTTTTATGATCAGTTTTTGGAGCTTAACTTAAAAAAAACAAAAAACATTTCTCTTGATGGGGGATATGGCTATACATTGACAACAACAACACTCATTAAATGGGGTTTTCACGGGATGAAATTGAAAAATGTGGACTTGCAAGAACCAGTTGCCCACTATGAATCTAATCAAACGTGCATTTTACCACAGAAAGCACAGCAAACGCTGCACGACAAATTAATACTCATGTCTGCTCAGGGGCTTCAGGGCAAAATAAAACAATCGTGGTCAAAAACATATTAATCTTGGCAGAATACAATGCATAATGTAATGATATGAACACGATGACACATTAAGCACAGCCGGCTGCTATGCAGGACAGCTTCCCCCCGTCGAGTTTGTTGTGCTTGTATGATTTTAAATTGGCGCAAACTGTGTCCTTTACTGCCTTATCATGCTTTTGACTTTACCGTGCCGCTGTCTGTTAACCTTAATGCCTGCTGTGCCGGAAGGTGAACAATGGGGTGAACGCCTGTGTTATTCACTGCAAAGGTCTCACAAAATCTGAGTCATAATCCTGGAGCCACTGGTGCTTTTGGTAATTGGGTGTTATAATATTCGGGATTGGAGAAGCCAAGAATTTAAATATTAGTAATCTGAGGAAGGGCATCTAGCCTAGCGTTTCCCAACCTGTTTTAATCTATGTACCCCCTAAGCACAATCAAATCTACTTCTGAGTTGTTACTGTGTGCACATGTTTTTTCTCTACACAAAAAAACTACCTCAAATATTCATATTTTATCACATTGTAACAGCTACCAGATGGGATCTTTTCTAATGTACTTCTGCCAAAAAAAAGTACCACAATACTTAACTAGATTACCCAGCAAGACTACATAAGACATCAAAAAACGTGCTGTTTGGCAAGTTTTACCAGCTATAGTTTGCAGGAGATTTAAATAATAAAAGTTACATTTTACCACAGTAGAGACAGCAAATCATGGTCAAAAACGTATTAACCTTGATAAAATCCAATGCATGATCAAGTACACCCAACCACCAATCCAGAGACGGGTTGATTTGAACTCATCTACTTCTGTCCGGTGACTGTTTTAATGGGATTAGCCAGTACTAGCATTGCCAATAAAACTACCAATGCTCATTTGAATTTATTAGAAAGACCATACTGGCAGATATGTTTTACAGGTGATCAACACGGTTGATCTATCTATCAAACTATCATAAACCAGCCTGAACCCAATGGTGGCCTAAGCTTTCCTTCAGTAGGTTGAATTACGCTAACTATACAGAAAATGATGATATAAGCGCCTAATTAAACCCAACATTGCATTGTAAGGTTAAATCCTTTAACTTGGTTCTTGCTAACAGCTCGAGTCAGTCAGACTTCCACAGTTCGGTGGAACATCTTCAAAGCAGTTTGGCCACGAATGTATTTTTGTGCAGTTTATTCTATCGGTGTAAATTCAGGACAGCCTCACATCCACACGTTCATGTGGGAGGTTATCATCCGTAGGCAATGGGATGCTCTGAGGGACGGTTCGTGCTGATCTGATTCCATAGTGGTATGAGTTGTTCCCAGACGTTCCCTTTGATAGTTTTTGTCGAATTGTTTGCATATTCACAATGCCTAATCATCTAAAACCCAACATTCCCGCTCCCCAACTGTCATGACAATTTTCTGCCTTTCTATTTGGTGCACAACTACAAAAGGAACACGCAAGAAAGAGACATTAAACCAAATCTTTTCTTGAGCCGTCAAGAAGTCACTTCAAACGCTGCTCTTTCAATGCTCCAACCATTGATCATGTAAACAACCATCTTCATGATTCTAGATTTTCAGATTGAAGGATCTGATGAGGATGCTTGTCATTGGGGTTTAATTAACTTGAGCTCCATACAGCACAGATAAATGGAGTGCTCTCAAAGCCATCTGAAAAAAAAAAAGCCATTTATTAATTTACTGGAGCAAAAAGCCGACTAGAGTCACAGAAGCGTAGCGACTGCTCCAGGGATAAGACCTGATTCTTAGAGGTATATGCAGAATAATACCTGTGATTGCTAGATGTTTGGGAGCTTTTTAATTTAGACTATAAGTATTGACTAATATGGTTGAAAATCAAATGAAAGATCATCCTATTGCCCTTGCCTTTTGACCTTGTTGAAGTTTTTCTAGAGTCTATTGGAGATTATCCATGTTGCCCTCTGTGATATAAACAAATTCAGTCAAATTAATCTCAAACGACTCGGGAGGCACATATGAAATTGGCCTCAGTTAAAGAACATGATTTCTGAAGTTACTTGACTTTGAAATCGAATGCACAGACTGAATGGTCTAAGATGAAAACTTGGCATGCGCAAAACTAGAAAGTGTATTGTTGTGTTTCAGGATTTACAATATTAAACCCATTGGAAAAAAAACACTGAAATGACTGTAAACTAGTTTTAAAACACTTTAAGTTGTACAGCCATTTTAATGATTTCATCTGTGTTGACGATGACACTGAAACCATGAATCTAGTCAAGAAAAACTAAAATAAAACACAAATAATAAGAGATAATATGTCGCAAAATTAAAATAGTTTCATTAGTTGCGCACTCTTATGTCCTTTCAAAGCTGTGTGACACTATTTCATCCATGAAACACAAAAAGAAGACATTGCAGAAAGTCCAGAGAGCTAATTTTTAATTAAAATCGTTATAAATGATATAAAATTGTCCACATGACAAAGTTGCTACATTCCAATTATTTCATATAAGAATTGATTTACATTAATCAAGATTTTCAGCTTATAGAAATGAGAATTAAAGACTCGAGAAAAATACTACGGACAATCTGCAAATATCTTCACACGATAAAATGAAACTTTCAAGTGAATTGTAAATTTAAATTGTATTCATCTGATTATTGTTAACTGATATATCAATAACTTAATAGACATTTCACAAAAAACCCATTCAAAAACATTATTGGTTTCAGCTTTGTCCATAGCAGGTGATGTAGATTTCCAGAGTCTCTCTGTGAAGATATTAATAGTAGAACATATTTGAGTTGAAACCATGCGAGTCAATGTAATATTCAATAACCAGTAAATAAAGTTAAGTTAAGTTAAGTTAAAGTTATATGGGCGAAACTGTCAACTGAATATGTTCTGAACACAAGCTGCATCACTTTTTTTATACCACCGATGTCCCAAAACATGCGACTTACTTTAGCTAAAAGAGTGAAACAACTCCGGTCTTATGTTACTGCAAGACAAAATATACAAATAACAACAGCACTGTTTATATCCACGGTTTATGCAGTTCTTCAAGTCAGGAGGTTTCAAGAAGAACAAAACATGCTTCTCCCATCAAGAAATGACACGGATTTCTATTATGGTGGACATGTTTCGCTTTCTTGCCTTGGTGCTTTTATTTCCTCCTTCAGTATTCAGTGTGAAAGTGTTAAATCCCTTCTGTTGCCATCAGATTGTCATTGGCAGGAAGGGCTTTCCTCGTGTGGTCGAACAGACTGACGCTTAGGGCACAAAATCTTGGCGAAGGCCCGGCGAAAGCTGCTATGGCAAAGCGGGTAGAGGAAAGGGTTGATTGCCGAGTTGAGCCAAAGGAGCCAAAAAGTGACTTCGTACCAATGATGTTCCACACAGCTACCGCTGCAGGCCGCCCGTATGATCATAAGGAGAGTGTACGGCGCCCAACACACCCCAAAAACACACACTATGACGGCCAAGGACTTGGCAATCTTCTTATCCCTCGAGAGACGCGCATGTGCTCCGCTTCTGCAAGGGGCGCATTGATTCGATGCCTCCTGCGCTCGTATAATACGTGTCCTTACCCAACCGCTGAACAATCCTCGCTTTTTAACGGTGGGCTTCATTGTTAAAGATACGGATTGGGTGCTGCTGGGATCGCCGCTGGACGACGGCGAAACCTCTTCGTCGTCTTCGATCACGTCCGAAACGGCCGGTGCTCCGCTAGAGGACACCTTGCGCGTTTTGACGAAGAAGACCGATGATTTGTGTCCATCTATGACCCTCCAGCCGTCCTCCTTCTCGGTTTCCACATGCGCCAGTCGACTCCGGTTCCGCCGCTGGATGTTGAGATAGATGCTGAAGTTGAAGAAGGCCACGGAGATGAACGGAGAGAAGAACTCGAAGGTCGACGCGGAGAGCAGGAAGTACCAGGTGCAGTAGAACTCGGCGAAACATTCGTCCTCTGGAACGATGCTTTCTCCAACCATCAGCTCCCAGAAGATGATGGCCGGTCCGTAGAGGAGGAATGCCAGAACCCACACCGCCAACATCTTGACCACTGCCAGACGCGTGACGCCCTGCTGGGCCCGGTACCTCACCTATGGAACAAGACGAAAGATTAAAGTCAAACGAGAGAGAGAGAAACATAAACTGGCATGGGAGTGATCCATGGCAGCCATCACACTCAATAAATCCATGCACAGCGTGACTGTCTCTTCTTCTTCTTCATGATTTATTCAATTCACAGCTTAGGACTCTGAACACAGCGAGGAAAGGGAACTCATTTCTGCCAGGTTTTACTGTGGGTTAGTGGTTTGTACTAATTTGATTGGCTATTATAAATTAATCAGTGTGTCTGAATAATCTGATGACATGAAAATTTGAATTTACATTAATAAAAGATCAAGTGACTAAATCACTTTACATCATGAATACCATTTTCCCTGCCCTGATCAAATTGCAAACAACTTCCTGTGGCTCTGTTTCAAAACCTAGCAATCTGCCTTTCTGTCTACGGCCTTCATAAAAAGAGAAGGGGAAATAGGAGGATTTACACAAGAAGTCTCAGATTTATAAGCCAAATTTTTGAAATAGAACAGTTCACAGAAAACAAGGTTTTCAATTTTATTTAGAGGCCAAAACTATGCAATTTGGTGCAGATGCTGAGAGCTTGTAATATAAATCAGTTATCTTTATAGCAGATAGTTACATAAAATTCTGTAAATATAATTTGTCATAATATATCTTAGAAGGATGATATTTAATACTGGTGCGTCAATTTAAAAAAAAAAAAAAGTTACGCATAGGTCCATAGTGGACTAAAATGAGTTAAGTTTGGTCTCATTTTAAAGAATACCCATGCCAGATTATTGCTGAAGTAAAAAAAAAAAAGAAAAAAAAAAGTTGGTTTAGGTTTATGAAAATTATTTATAAACAATGTTTTATATAAAATATATATTTATGAAACATGTTGAACTCTATACCTGCTAGAAAATCAAAGCCATAAATCTAAACAAGTTATGTTCCAAATTTGAAGTTGATATCTCGAAAAAAATTATCTTTCAGTAAGATTTTGTTTGGGCGCAGTAACAAATTATCCCTTTAGATCCCAGCAAAACTCTGCTTTGCATACAGTGGCTGCAATAGAGTTTTTCTCTCTAAAATTTTACGAAAATGCATCATTTTAAAGTTAAATGACATTGCAATAAAAAGTTTTGATGGGCACATTTTTGTCCTTAAGGTCTTGAGAGAGTAACAATTTTATGTACCAAGTGCAAAACAGATTTATTAAAGCAAATAAAATAGTAAAATTCCCATAAAAATACACACCTGTGGCAAAATTTATGTAGTTGGCAATAACACAAGCAAAATTATATATATATATATATATATATATATATATATATATATATATATATATATATATATATATATATATAATGCAATTCAAGACTGATGGTTGAGAGATGGACAAATAAACATTCTTTAAAAGGCTGATGATCATATTTGATTTGTCTAAAAAATGATGTCTGGATTATCAAAGTGAAGCTGCTTCAGTCCATCTTAAATTATATCACTAACAATATCAACATTATTTTGATATTTACTTTATAAAAATCATTGCAAAAAGTGTTAACTATCAGAGTTTTTTTTTTTCAATCAAAGTTCCGATCATGTTGATAATTTAGAGGCCTTTGAAGTTAACTGTAAATCTTCTGAAATATAGCAGTGTATAATTGACAAGCACAACTGTCTCCGGTGACGGACAGTGTGACGGTTTTTACCATCGCACCTCGGTCTCTAAAGCTTAGCCCCAAAACACTTTTCATTTCAGTCATTTAGAAACGACAACCAGAGAAAGCAATCATCTATTTATAAAAGACAAGAGCCCTCGAGGGTGTTTCCTTGTTATGAACTAATGCCATTTCAGTCCTGATAATACAGCAAGTAACAGTCTTTAGGGAGCGAGGAACCTAAAGACAAACATGACAGAGTTTCACACCTTCTAACACCCTTCAACTGGATTCTGGGGAACTGGAGCTAGTTAATATGTTTTGTTGACATGATGCCCATTTCAGTTCATGTGCCACTCACTCAACAAGGACTAGCATTTAAACAGAGCGAAGCTTTGGAAAAAACACACACGTTTGTCCAGATTATATTTCAACCCCAAATCAACAGAATATAAGAAATTATGAAAACACTTTAATTGGAGCCTTTATGTATAATTCATTATAGAGATATGTATAATGTGCATTAAAATGCATTATTATTATTACTTTTTTTTTCAAAATAAGTGTAATCAAAGCTGAAATGCATAATAATAAATCCAAATCCCTTGTTACATCTAAAATTCATTTAATGATATATACTTTCTAAAGGTGTATTATAATGTGCTTACAGCTAATCAAGAGGTTATACAATATATAACAATGCATGATTAAAAATGCATTAAAAATAAATTTATAATTCATTATAAATAAAATCTTTAAGGAATTATATTTTGCCTACTTTAGATTCAAATGATCATTTAGATGTCGTTTAAACACAATTCCCTCTTGTTATCATCGTTTAATTGTGGATTATTGTAATACTTTTATTGTAATACAGAACGCACTACCATAATGTATAAATACTTTCAATATTAATAATAAATAAATATATATATTTTTCACATTAGAGTAAAGAGAGTTTTTGGATTAATGTTCAATTGTCATGAAAATATTTGATATTATATTTTACAAGTAACCATATAATTATTAGCAATAATGATTTGTTTTGTAGTGAAAAAGACAGATTCACCAACAAATATGCACAAAAATATTCTACCTATAATGGTATTTTGAGATTACATATATTATATCTGTTTGACCTAGAGGTGTAGAGAACTAAATTAGGATTGGGGATTGTTGTTCTGAAAATCCCCACGCAGTCGGAGATAAATCATTCACCACCAGGGAGAATAATTAACGCCAAATGAAGTCACTGATACTAACACATAATCTACTGTTTAAGTCTTTTTGAAATATCATTTGAAAAGCATTATGACAGATGACGAATCGTCACTCTTTCAAAAGCAATCACAGATAAAGTGCATTGACAGGAAGTAAAGACATTAAACAATAAGTACTTCAGAAGAGCTGGATAAGAAATGTATTCGTGAAATATGCAAATTCTAATGCATTATGCATGAAGCCACGTAATAAACTGCTGAGATGTCATTGCGTAGTCTATGAAGAGTTACGCTTCAGATATTCAATCACAAGCAGCTAAATTACTTTTGAAGTTTCTGCAGTTTCTCGTAAATTTGATATTGGAGCACATAATGTTTCTTGATACTACATTCTCAGCAGGAAATCAATATTTGCGTTTCATAATTTGCTCAAACGGTGCTCTGGAACATCAAAAGCCGCTTGAAACAAGGCATTTTTCACTCACCGCATTCGTTTTTCACAGTAGGGCATCGTTCCCATGTTTTCTGAGCTTATTTTGCTCAACGTTTTCTGTGAATGTGAGGAGCGGTTGTTTAAGGACCTCAAGAACCCAAATTCAGCATCGTTTCGCTGTTAAATAAATGCACACACTGAATGGAAAACATATTGAACTTCCTTCCCCTTCCTTCCTTTTATGATTTCACCAGAAGAGCCGGTGTGCATCCACTTCAGAGCCAGCTACTTAAAAACTATACAAGCTAATTATGATTTAACGTTTTTAATCAATGGGCAGCCACTGCTTTAAAACCAGTTTAAAACCAGAAACTAAAAGATAAAAGCAATTCAAGTGTACGGCATTTGTGAGATATATATCTTTCAGATGATAAAATGTAATCAGAGCAGTATTTATCTGGCTCAAAAACGAGATATTTAAATGAATTAATCTTGATTAGAGTGAAAGCGTTAAACTTGGAAAGATAAATGTACACTTTGGTCCGCCTGCTTCCCAATGCTATATATGAGAGAGATAGAAGTGTATATAAGTGTATTGAAGAGTATATATACTGTAAAACATTTCTAAATTGGGAATTTATGAGGTTCATTTCAGTTGGGATGTGAACAGCGAGGACAGCTCAATTGGTTTTGGAGCAAAGCCCAAGTTTGGGTTTTTAATAGCTTGTTGTCTTAAGTATGAATGTAAAATAATGATGCTGTCCATGACTAACACAGCGGATATTTGCAGTAAATTGCACTGAAAAATTCATGACCACAGAGCAGTTAAACGCTGGATCCACAGAGGATGTGGGCTTCATCTGTCTGGTGGGCCGCTCTTATCTAAGATCCATCAACGGGGCAGCAAGTCATTCGCTTATTATTCATCTGATTGCAATAGCACTGTCTTCAGCGACTTGTGGGTTTTGTGAACAACTCATTTGTTTTAGACAAAAAGGGAAACTTGCAGCTCATCATCTGAGGCACAAAGCCAAAACTTTGCATGTGTTTATGCAAGACAACAATTGGAATATTTGAAGAACATAAAACATTTACAGCATTATTGTTACATTCATGGATTTCTGTTCCCTTATTTGGTCATCTTCCTTTTCTTGTTTTGTTAATTGATTGATCCCCACCTGTCTCCAGTTCCCTCATTACCTCCTGTGTGCTTAAATACCCTGTCTGTTTATTTCTTCTTCGTCCGTGATTAATGCTGTTATTGTAACTTAACCTATTGATGTTAATGTCTTGCATATAGTCTGTCATTCTCCTTCGATATTCAGTAAACTCCTCATTTTGATCAAAATCCTCCTCAAGCTCTTTATTCCAACGTTAGCATACACCCCAACTGTAACAATTATGAAAAAAAAAAAACGAAATACTGGAATTACAAGTTTGGCTTTGTGTCTCAGATGATGCACTGCAAATTCTTCTTGGAAACAAATAAGATATTTACTAATGATCGATCGATATTGATATTTTTTTAATAACCGATACCAATACCGATACCAATTATTTGCATGTTTTTGTGCCTGATAACCGATATGTCGAACCCATATTTATTTAGTGTTATGCAGTAAATAAATGACTGAGTTAAGTAAGAACATACTTCACTTTGGTTTTTCCTCTTTTCAGTCATCTTTTTTTAAGTGTTGAAAATTTGTCTTTCATTTCAAATTTAATCTTTATCCTGTTAAATGTCACCCCGTCCCGTATACGGGACGCCTACGTTGACTATACTATATTACAATCAAATCTAATCTAATCTTGACAAACTATATATCGTTGGAAAGGTCTAAGACTCCCAAATATATATTGTACCAATATTTTTTGTTAAAAATTATGTAGGAAAAGTAATAGATGAATTTATGACAAGAGTGCACCCTCAGAAATCTACATTACAAAAGGAGCTTTGACCTTTGTTTAAAAAAAAGACTTCCTCGTTGCCTTTTTCTCTATCACATTTTAGAAATCATCAGAAGTTATATATCACTTGAAAACATAAAATCTCAAAATTCATCCTTCAAAACCCATTCTAAAATCAGACATTGCATTACCATGTAAATGGTACATCAAAATCATGTTCGAAAATGTTTTCAGTCATGAATTATAAGAATGTATGTTTGTATCATGCACATTCATGTCTATCTTCAAAAACGTGAGTGACAGTTAACAGGTTAAATTGCAACAATAAAAAAATTTTATAAAAAAAAAAAAGCATCAACAGAAACAACGCTAATATTAAATATAAGCAAAATAAATGTAGAATGTCTAATGTTTTCAAATGGAGAAAATTAATAAAGGACAGGAGTCATATCAACTTCATTTTAAACTGACATTATAGGTTTATAAGCTGTTTAATAGCTACGAAGTCAAGAATAATTCACTGGATAATATTCTCTGGAATATTGGAATATAACAATGAATAAAATGCTAAATGAATAAATGTAAATAACAAACAGAACATCGTATTTTATTGCATTTCTCCACTGGAATGTTATATAGAAAATATTAATGTTTTTGTCCTTAGATTATGACATGCTTGCTGACAGCATGGTTTATCCATGCAGAACTATATAATCAAACTGTATCACCTGCGCGATAATAAATAATACATTTCCGTAGAGTTGTATTTATTTACTGTATGTAATGCATCTAATTTGTGCATAACTTTCTATGTTATGTAAAATAATGTTTACTAACTAC
The DNA here is from genome assembly GCF_003368295.1 of Carassius auratus. Lineage (NCBI taxonomy): Eukaryota > Metazoa > Chordata > Actinopteri > Cypriniformes > Cyprinidae > Carassius > Carassius auratus. Next base: position 793,570 of record NC_039289.1, read on the forward strand.
AGTAAATCAAGTACTGCACACTGTTGTTGTCTCGTCTCAAACGCGCTGCAATGTCGATCCAGCGCACAATTCTCAAAACACCCAGCAGATGCCGGTATTTATCGGTGATTCTTATATTACAAAACCGATACCCGATTATGGTAAAATGCTTAAATATCGGTGAAAATATCGGTTAATTGATATATATCGGTTGATCTCAAATGTTTACAAAACTCAAGAAAAAATGGGACAAGATTGATCAGAATGCACTGCTCTGAGAAAACATAAAGAAGACTGAAGACTCCTGATAAAAATAGCTCAATCCAATCTAAAGTCTGGAGTCACCCGGCAGATCCCCATTCACTTTCAATTTCTGGAAAGCAGTAGCCAGTGCAGTAACCTTTTTCCTTTACGCTCCACTGAAGAAAACACCATGCAATAACATTTACAGACTATTACTTTTTGTAGAATAATTGGATGTTGATACTTACAGCTCGGGTAACGGACAGGAAGCGGTCGTAGCTGATTAAGACGATATTGAAGACAGAAGCCGTGCACAATAAGTAGTCCATCACAAGCCACAGCTTGCAGAGTCCACGGCCCAACATCCACCTGCCCGTCAAGATATAGGGCATATAGACCGGGATGCAGAAAGCCCCTGGAAAGACACACAACCATATTTTACAGTATTATACAGACTTTGTCTGTTACAATAAGGCTTGTGTCAATGGACGCCCTTCAGAGCACAAAGTCAATGGATGATGTCACGAAGGAGTCACTCCACAATGTGACCGATAAACCTGAGCCATTATCAAAAAGCCATCGAGCTGGGATGCTTTCTGAGCTCTTTTAAGGCACCAAGAGAAAGCTTTTTCACAAAGGCGTACGAAACAGCAATCTCATCGCTGCCTAATCTTGAAGGACGCTGAGATTTCTCATATGTGGGCTCTATTATCTAGAGCTTTTGAGCTGGTTGGCATTTGAGAAGAAAATGCAGCGCTCTTGTTGGGCTCTTTATCTAAACTACATAGGCACGTTTCAGGTAGAGCGGCACCTCCTATCTCTTTATTCAAAGAACTTCCACTGTGAAAGCAATGAGCACTACGTCGTCTGAGCACTAATGCCTGTGAGACACAAATAAACACTCAAGGAGGCCGAGAGGGTTTGGTGAATAGACCGAGAGACGCGCCGATCTTGATAGGATCTCTTCTCTTAATGCACTCTTAATCCAAGGCAATTATTTATTGTGCTTGTTTACCACTGAGCAGCAAAGAACAAGGTCTCCGTCTCAGTACTGCAGATTATTTTCCAACCTCGCTTTGCTAAGAAAGTGTGCCAAGATCATGGTCTAAATATAAATGTATGGCTCATTGGTAAATTTGAGTCTTTGTCAATGGATCCCCATTCACTTCCAGTTACTAGAATTTATAAAAATGGTTCATTGGGAAATTCGGACGTAGTTAGCTTCATTGGACGACCATTGTAGGGTTTTATTGCTCAATATAATGGTGATATAATACACAAAATACAATTTAATAACAGCAAATAAGACAAATTGATAGCCTGAATGCACTGTAAGTCGCTTTGGATAAAAGCGTCTGCTAAATGCATTAATTTAGTGAATAAAATAAATAGTGAGTTGTAAAACTGGGAGAGAAAGCAATGCACAAAAACCAGACCAATATATTGGACATTGCTGACCATTTTGAGATTATCAACATTTAATGATAATATAAATGTTCGTTTTGTACATTTTGGGTATATATTATGAAAAATCAATACAAAAATGTATTATTATTATTATTATTAAATTGCATTAGGTATGCACACACTTCACATTACTTATTATTTATCAGCTATTATCAAGTAAGGTGTAGCCTAATCTACAAAACTTTTCTTTGCACTGACTCTCATCTGGAGCCAGTATTCCCTCAGATCTCATCAGATGTAGAGTAATATTATGGGATTTACAGGATGCTTTGATCCTGTAGAACAAACGGGTTCCCCAATTCGCATACACATCATTTTTAAATGATTGAATATTTTATATTCCCATGCACAATTGCAATGCAATACACAAAAACATACGAGGCATTTGAGTCGGAGTTTAATCAAATGCACGCGCATACATACCAACAAGGAAGTCTGATATAGCCAAATTAAGGAAGAAGTAATTGCATTGATTTCTGAGGCTCTTGTCCACGACGAAGGCCAGAATAACCAACGCGTTCCCGACCACCACCACGACCACCAGAGTAACCATGAGGATCGCCAGAACGACCATCGTGTACCCGGGGAACGGAGCCCCATCCGAGCTGACGGTCGAGCGGTTGGCGCTAGAAGAATTGAAGCAGGTAACCATTGTCAGATCGAGGACATTTGGAGAACCAGCAACAGGTCTGAAGTCATCATGTGAACCGTTTCCCGCTGACGATGGTAACAGGAGAGTTTACATCCCTTTAGGGTTGCGTTAACTTCAGCGCGCGGCAGAACAAGCCTCCCACTGGAGTCTCCAAACGCCTGCGGAGCGCGCGCATATAGCTGAAACACATGACATGTTACGACTCCTTCTGGTGGGAACTCCATGAAGCTGTCAAGTCCTCGCACTGAGACCGAGCGCAGAGTTTCCAACAGAATAGCGCGTTCCCGTCAGGCGTGCACGTCACCTGTTGCGCACTCGCGCCTCTCTAAATACCGCGGTGTCCTTGGACAGATACCGAGATGCGCGCGCTCCACTTTGCAACTCAACCTTTGTGAAAGATCTGATTTTTGCGTATAGTGCAATAAACCCTTTTCTCTCTCCATGTGTCCAAATACACAACATACACAACAGTTATTTTAAATATATGAATAACCCATGCATTAAGAAGCAACATAAATTTACCTATGAAGCAAAAACAATATGTATTGTTTTCAGATACTCTGTATTGCATTTTTGGTTGCACTGGGACATTTTTAAAGCATAAATTCAGTTTATTAACAAAGACACTCATTTTAATATGTTTACAGTGGCAATGATACTTCAGTATTTTTCTATTCAACACTCCTGTGTTCTAAAAGATCTAGTTTTAGTGTTTTATACTAGAATCCTATGAGTAAATCCCATTCAGATTCTTTAGGACTGGTTTTGAATGATGACAGTAATTCCAACAGAAATCCTGTTCAAGTTTTCCACATGTGTATTTGTGCTCTTGCACTGTTCAGTGGATTCAGAACCATGGACAGCAGCGATTGCAATCCCCTTTTGGCAAAGCTTGGGCTGGTTCATTTCTTCAAAGCATTCCTTTCCTATTCAGTGGCTGTCCCTCAGCTACATACATTACATACTATGCATGATTTCCCAATTAAATAGAGAGTAAATTCCAACGTCTCTATTTTTTTGTTGAAAATGCTAATGCTTCAATCAGCTGCGTGCATGACGTCAAAGGCATGACAAATAAACATCATAATTGCACTTACAAATTGCACACCATGTACAGTACGCCTCCTCTTCCTGAACACGCTCACAAATTCTGTTCAATGTAAAAATCGTAATTACACTCGCTGTCAGAGATGTGGTCTTCTTTTCCTGCATGAGTCATTTCCCTACTGACACAAAAGACCAACTTTAGCCCTGTGAGTGCTCTCTCAGCTGTGCACCATGATAACAGACACTTTGCCCTTGCGTTTCACACACACGTGCGTGACACTGATCCTGAAATAATGGTGCATCTGTGAAATCCAATTTAGCGGCACTGCATGGTGCAGCTCCTTTGACTTCCATTAGTTCCAGCAGTTGTGCAGTTAAACTCTGTCTAAAACCCTTTTAAACATGTCATTCTACTTAAATTATGAAGAGCTAATTAACCCCTGGGCTCTTAACCCGGGATTTCTTGCCTAGACCCCATAGTGATATCAATCACTTCCTAAGAGGATCACTTGAGAGGCTTGGGAGCCATTCGATTAGCATAAGTGTGGTGTTAAAACGTGAAACAGACGCTATAAACGCACAGTTAAACTCATTCCCGGAAGACCTCTCCGCTAAACCGGAAACTGGTTTAATGACTCAAAGTCAACATGAAATCAAAACTGACACTATTTGATAGATGCATATACGACCCATGTCCAACTTGTATCCTAACCCACACCTTTTTTGAAAGCAGGTGGTTTTCAAAGGGTTCATGCTTTATAGTCTTGTTACAAGTTGTGGTGTTTCATGCTGCTAATGCTAACATAGAGGCAGATCCCAGAAGAAGATGCTAAGACGCTAAGAGCCTTTTTATAGCAATTCAGTTCTTTGTTGTGTTTTTCTTGCAATGGAAGTAGAATTCCACATATTCCAAAGGCCCAGAGCTGCAAATCATTTCAACCGGGATCTGCTCTATCACCTTCTGAAGAAGTAGGAGAGACTCTTAAGAAACAAGCTTTGGTCTGCTTCCTTCTGATGTTTGATCTCCGGAGATGAAGAGGCCTGACCCTCATCTGAACAAACAACAATGGCCATCTCCCAAAGCCACTTGAGATGATAAAACAACATGAATTACCATTCTGCTCTGGTCTTCTTGCTCCTCAAGGCCTCAACGGAGGACAGCTAATGTGCCGATTTGATTTCTCCAATGATTATTATTATTCATTGATATTGCTGTCAGCCGAGGATACAAAGGGGAAAGGTTTCTTATCCACTATGCAAATTAGCCAATTTCATGCAATGCTAATGGCTCTCTCTTGGTGTCTATGTTTAGAGGGATGTTATTTGGTAAAGTCGAGTTGCGAAGTTCAATATTGCATTTACTTTTACAGTGGGTCACATCAAATGGACAAATAGCATGAAAGAGATCTGGCTTAAAATGTGGCTAAACAAAAGCATGAGATTGTATTAGCCATAATACGATAGAGTTGTCTTTTGGGAAAACTGTTCTTACTGTTACACTGGTTATTTGGAGCACTGATGGGAAGCCAAACAGTCTTTGAGCAAGTTTTGTCCAGTCAAATCAATAATTAGGAAGTTGGAGATACGTTTTAAGCTGGCGAAAAACAGCACTGCGTGTTCAAGTGTACCATCCAACTATCTGTACCAAAGATAAACCAATTCTTTGGCAGAAATTAATGTTTGCAGATCACAATAAAACTCAAAGAACTTTCTTTTCTTTGCCATCAAATTGGCAATTTGCATGTCACAGATTTGGCATTAAATATTTGAAAAATGCCAATGCACAGCATGGTATTGTCTGATGTATTGTGGAGTTCTTTATATCAAAAATATAGCATGATTCCTGGGCAAAACAGGCCCTCAGTGAGTTTTGTCCATTCACAATCAACGATTAGCTTTCTGGAGGTATGGTTTAGCAAGGCAATTATTTGAACCAAACATTAGCTTGATTCTTGTCCTCGCACATCATGACAAATATTTTCTCCAAGAACTGTTTGGACACGTAATTAGCAGTTAGCATCGTCACAGATCTATTTTCATTGAGTGAATGGTGTTGTCTCCATGTATCGCACAATTCCTCACCAGATGCCATCAACACTATGTGATACTGTGCCCAAAATAAGAGACTTCCGTTGGTTATATTTCAGATTTTTGTTCACACTGATTGGCGGTCAAGTAGACAGTTAGCATTTTTGTTTGAATAATCTAAAAACATTAATGTGCAGCATTGCAATTTCTTATGTATTCAGAGTTATTTGCAGAGCAGCTTGATTCCTTGCCAGAAACCGTATTAGCCCAGATTCGTCCTTTGGGAAAAGGGTTTTCACATTGGCTGCCATGATTCTGTCGACCAAATAAAAAAAACGTCCATGTTTCAGAGCAAAGATGAGGTGCCAAACAGGCCCTGAGCACGTTTTGCATGCAAGTCAGATTTATCCTCATGCGTAGAAAACATGACACAGCGAAAGACCACCAAAGCATTTAGCAGTGCCCCTCGAGTCAAAGCAAGCACTTGAATCTGAAAGGGTAGGTGCTGACAGTCAAAAGGTGCGTTAATATTCATTGGAAGGAAAAAGAGTGGGAAGACAAGGAGAGAGAGACAGGCATGAAAGAATAGTCCAGAGAAAAGGGAATAGATGCATGCATGGAGGATGAAAGTGAGAAAACTAGTGGTGCAGAGACAAAAGAGGCCAGAATGTCAAATACCCAATGGTATTTAACAAAGAAGACAGCAATGATATGTGTGTGCGCCTGTGAGGGGAACCAAGACAAGACGTCCAAAAGCACTCGAGTAGCTTTTCTGGATGACTCATTCCCACAGAAGAATTGACCTGTTGCGAACCATCCTGAGCTCCACAGGTTGAGCAAAGACTTGAAATCATTCAGGGATGCTAGCAAACCAGCTAGTTGCTTTCCAAGACACGCCACCAAACTGTGAGGCAAGTGCCTGCGATTCCAGACTGGTATTCAGACGGTCCTCCCGTGACCTAGCATCTGCTTATTAGAACATCGCGCGCCAAAATGATCAAGTTATTCTCACATGAGCTCATTAAGGACAATTAGCATTCGAGTCATAGCGCTGCAAACTCACGATGTGGTAGTGGGCTTTGGTCATTGCAAAGTTTGAATGGTGAAAAATGGCATGCAATATTCAAATGTTTTAAGTATGAGCGAAAATGCAATATTGGAGAGCAATTCTCCAAGGGACTAAATAATATGGACGTTTGATACTCAATAATGGGAATGACAATCTCATGCACTTTCAGGGTCTGTTTCAAGCGGTCATTTTCTGTAAGAAGTCTCCTCAAATGCACATTTTGGTATGATGCTAGCTCCTGGAAAAGCTCAAACTACTTTTATCAGGATTTATTAAATTACATTATTAGAGCATCATTAAACCGGGGATGAAACGGATTAAAGGTCGCTGATGAATGTCAGGGGTATTTATTACCGGTTTCACACTCGCTTGTCCTTGTGACTTCAGGCAAGCCTCAAACCCTCATTTGCAATTCATAAAAATCTTTATTCATAAGACAAAGCACTTAGTGTGAAATAATGCATAACAACAGACCATTGAACTCAACTGCATACGCAAGATATTCTGATAGGACCTTGAATTGTTTAACACTCATCATAACACTGAATGCTTTGAAACCATTACAGAACACAATTACAGCATTTTTATTTGATTTGATTTTATTGATCAGCATTCCTAGTCGTCAGTCCGTCTTCATTCCTGTTCTAGGACGGTTTTCACTTTGTCTTCTTACCCCTAGGTCTTTTGTTCTTGCCTCCAGCTTTGGATGTTTCCTCCTGAAAGGGAAGAATAAAAGACAAGTGATAAAGACTTGGAAAGTTGAAATGAAGAGCTTCCTGCTGGAGAACAGATAATAACGTTAAAAACATCTGTTTAACATTAGTTACACAGTTTTGGGCTGTGGCATCAATAACGGCCTGAATTTGTGTAACATTCAACATTTGAGATAAAAACTGAGATCAAGGGGTAAAAAGTGTGAATGTTTTCCCTTCAAGCCTTCCTAGATTTATATGACTTTCTTCTTTAAGACGAATACAATCAGAGTTACATTAAACAATATCCTGGCTCTTCCAAGCTTTATAATGGCAGTGAATGGGGGTTGAGATTTTGAAGCCCAAAAAAGTGCATCTTCTATGTGCTTCAAAACCGTAACAGCCATTCACTGCCATTATAAAGCTTATAAAGAGCCAAGACATTTCCAAATATAACTCTGATTGGATTCGTCTAAAAAGAATAAAGTCATATACACCTAGCAAGGCTTGATGGTGAGTAAATCATAGGCTAATTTTCCATTTTTTGGGTGAAGTATCCCTTTTAGCCGTTGTTGCGCTACATCACAAAGCCGAACACTATGTTTGCTATATTACATTTTTTTGGTGCGCTCTTCTTTATTAGTAAATTCTCTGATATTTAATTCATTTATCTTGTCATATGGGCATCACACATCAAGCATCTCATTAGTTCTCCTTGTTTCTGAAGCGCGTGTTGATGAATACGCAGCCAACGTCTATTTGATTAAATATAGAAGTGTAATAAAACAATAATGATACAATCAAACAATCATATTATGAAATAACTTGATTAAACGGGAGAGTCTGGTATTAAAATATGAGTGAGTTTAAGGTTAAGGGAAAACATTTCTTCACAAAAGTTAAAAATCATAGTCTTGTGAACAACGGCTTGTTAGTTTTCAAGGTGAACATTTGAGAACTTTATTGGAAGTTGATTTTTGCGTTGCGAGCCATGCCTTCACTATCGGTCTACAGGAAGAATTTAAGTTATGACTAATATTGCATATTTCCCTGATGCAATACAATGACACTGTCATTTCTACCAGTTCACACGTCAGTAGAAGGCTTGTTAGCATCCTTCGGACTGTTTTTATTATTTAGATAGCGTCTCAAGGGTGTTTCGGTGTTAATTATTCCTCGTGCCCCAGGTGCTCCACACAGCGTGGTCGTTATTATGCATTGTATGTTAATTACTGTTGAGCAGCAGTGGAAAGAACGGACTCAAACTATGAAGATAACACAACACTGTGAAAGAACAGCGTGATGCATCTGAGCCGGAGACATGCACAGTGTCAGGAAATCCAATCAGATGAATGAAACTACACGTTCACCAAGAATCATCAAGATGCATTATGCAGAGCTCGGAAACCGACTCATTTAGTCCATTATCAAAAGAGTTAAGGGAAACCTTGAAAAAGCACATGCTAATTCAATTGAGTCAAGCTTTCGGTAATGAATTCTAGCTGAATCATATCACACGTGTGTAATTGTGCGTCTGCGTTGATGCAGCTGTGCACGAGGCCTCAATTTCACAGAAATGAGAGAAAACGAGAAACGAATGAATCCTCGGAAGCAGATCTCCTCATAACTTGTTTCTGTGTGACATTAACACTGGGATCGTGGGATGAGTAACACGAGAACTTCTCTCCATAAAGATTCACAAACGTAGCTCAAAAAATGGAGCATTGAACACTTGCTTGAAAACTAAACAAATGCGTCATCAGTAGACTTATGCAAATGAAGGATGTTGCAGAACAACGTCATCTCAGTGTAAACTGTGTAAGTCTTTTTCACAATTAGACACATCTGAAACATCGTGTGAGATTCAGTCCTGGCTTTGGCTGCAGTCAGTGCTTTTTATGAATTCATTTCAACAGTTAAACATTCAGTGACGCGTCACTGATTCACAAATGTTTCCTTCATGCCACATTTCCCCCAAGACAGCGCACAGCCCACGAGATGCTTTAAAGACACAGAACAGACAAAATACACTCTTCGTGAAGAATGACAGCTCTCAAGTGTCTTTACAGTCCTGGCTTGTTGCATCTTTTCCCGCAGTACCACGAGGATGAAGCCGGAGGGGAGGGAAATCTCACTCAAATGTACACGCCGACGCTATTAATAGCCTTTCAAACATGCCGTCACTCCACCGGCTAAATGAGCTCATCTCAATGCTGTTAGCTTTCATTCATGCACCAAGAAAGAGTTCAACAAACAGGCCATATTCTAGATTCCTACAGCAGTTTTCCAATAAAACATTTTAATGAGGCCATTATTTAATTGTTCCCTTAAATGTTGCTACAAAGTCATTAGTAACCATTTCACCTTAAATCACCTAATCTCTCTTTGAAGTGTTAGAAGCTCTGCATGAAGAAGATCTGTAAAGTCTCAAACCCAAAGAGATATTCTTTATCAAAGTTAAGACTTTGCCACGCCCCCAAAACACCTCGTTAAGACACGCCCCCACGTGTCTACATCACTGTGTGGAAATATTTGCGTAATGCTGCCCAAATGTTGATGCAAAGAAAGAAGATGTAGTTTCATTAACACAGTTAGTGTTGAAGCAGTCATGTCAGGAAGATGTTTTGTGTATTTGGGAGAAAGACAAAACACTTTGTTCTTCTGAAATCAGATGCATTCAGGAATCTTTAAGATTATTTAAAACAGAACAGCAAAACATTTTGTGGATGACCGTTTCCTGAATCTAGGAGAGGAGGTAATTCTGACTTTGCTACTACAATCTGGCGCTTCTGAATCATCTACTGGAAGTATATTTTGTTATTAGTATTTGCTATTGAATATTTACATTTCCGATGAGTGCTTGTGGTGTTTGGCCAATCACATTGCACTGTGTCAGCTGGCCAATCAGAGCAGGCTGCGCTTGACAGAAGGAGGGACTTTGTAGAAAAGTACCCAAATACACAAAACAATGATCTTTAAAAAAAAGCATCCGCTAGATTATATATTTAAATAGATATACACATACAAGCATTCTGTCCAAATCTAAATAATTTGAAGTAATATTAATGATTAATTTGTATTATTAATTACACATTTTTAATTCGATAAATTATCCTAAATTAGCTAAATTATTAATGTAATTTATATGTGTGCATATAAAATGGGTAAAGATTTAAACAATATATTTAAATAAACAAATATAAGCATTTTGTCCGCATTAGCATATAATTACATACATACACACACACATTATATATATATATATATAAATAAAACAAAATCATTTAGTTTTCACATTCACTCACAGATGATAATGTTTCTGGATTAAGCTGGGAAGGAGGCGTTCATCATCTCAAGACGCTTCATAAATCAATACTTTTTAACCACAATCTAAAATCATTTGAGAAACAGATGCTCCGTTTCCTGATAAATTTAACAAAGGCTTATGGGTTTATTGTTAGGATCTAAATGAAAGTGGGTAGAGATTACAGTGTCATGTTGTATTTCACACCGAACAGGAGATAAGAGCAAACATTATGGATGAATGAACCCTCAGCATGCAAATATCTGACAAAGCAAGAAAGGAATTGGGATCAGGACAGGAGGAGGGATGATAATCCCGGCCGCATATCAACAAAGCGTGATATTGACGTTTGACACGTGCACAGCCTGCTGAACGCTTCATGATCTAATGCTTTAAATCGCTGTTTGAAGACAGTGATGCCTTCTGCTTGAAAAAAAAATAGTTTACAAATTAAACCCCTTAAAAAATAAAAGCATTAAGTCGTTAGATATTTTAAAATCAACTTGAATTAAAAAATTACCATCCAAAATATGATTTTTTTAAAATGTAGCTTTAGAAATAATAAATAACTCAATATTTCATAAATAATGATAATAAATGGGTATTGATGTTTTTTAAATGAATATTTAAATATGAAACTAAAACTGTAAGTCCCTGTCTTAATGAGTGAGTCATTGAATCATTCATGCAACTGATTCATTCCAACGGCTGATGCATTCAAAATCGAAACAAGAATATTTATGAATGAATCACTGACTCACTCGCAGTAATGACTCACTGCTGTGTTGTTTAGAGATGCACAACACTTCTGGTGTGGCTTTGATTGGAACGATGTTCCTTTTCGAAACTGATAAAAAAGACTACAACAACAACACTGTCTGAAACTTAACTCAATAGTTAACCTGCAAGTCTTACTTTATATAGCTATTTCTATTTGGTTTCAACTCATTAAAATTAGTTCTGTGGGTATAAATGAATGCATTTAGTTGATTGAGTAATGTTGAATAATATTTTTGATTTGAATAATTAATGCAGAAATGTATGCATTACATTGACAGCCCTAAAAAAAAAATACATAATCAAATAATTAATCCAAAACAAAATCAAATATATATGCTTGTATTTTTTCCCAGCTTTGTTTTTTAGAGAAGCATGTACGTTCAGAAGAAATAATGATAAAATATACCCAGCAGACAGAATAAACAAACCAAATACAACCCTTGATCCAAATACATCGAAACCACCCTCTCCTGAAAAACATCCAGCGCTCAATATTTCCCATGAACACCTGACCAGACGTGCATTTACCTGCAAACGATGTTTCACTTTCTCCATCGTCCTCACCGTCCTGCAGGAAAGAGTTTTTATCCTCACAGTAGATCCTGATGAAAACACCAAGGCATTGTTAAGTAAATGTCAAAAACGAATCACAGCTCTTTGCCCGGTGGACCCTCAGGGGTCACTTTCCCAAAAACAGCCCCGCCGCGGCACCAGAGACTTCGCATTACGCCGCGTTTGCGAGGAGGCTGGAGTTTCGTAGACACTTTTTTTTTGAGCAAAGGATTTGGATGAGGCGTAATATCAGGCACAGGGAGGAGTGTGGGAAACTGGGACGCCCCGCTGAGGCTTTTCCGTATTGAGCGCAGGAGGTCCATCATTTGGGGAATAGTTGGGAATGAAAGACAGCAGCAGATGCTGGCAGCAAATGAGCACAGTGTTGACAGCCAAGAGACACAGCGCTTCCCAAAGAGACCTTTCACCACATATGGCCCATCAAGTGTGTCAAAAAACAGGAATGACGGGCATTTCTACGCTCTCTTTGGGTATTTGCTGTGAACAAAGTGGCCAATCGGTGTTAAATCACAAAGTTTACGCCTCAAAGTTTCCATAAAGCAACAATACTGTTCACCAGATAAAATGTACCAATCCAAGAAGACTAAGGTGCTGTGGGTGGTTTTTAAATGGTTTTATAGAACAGTTCCGGTCCTTGATTCTGATTGGCCGAATCGCCATCGAAGCTGTTGAGAATTACTCTACCAACACACACCTTCAAATATTATAATGTTTGCCCTGACAAATGCAAATCTTTGTAAATAATTAAAAACATGCATAGATATTGTGAGTGGCACTTGCTAACTTCTTGTTTTCATTTAAATTATTCAGAACCTTCTGAACCTGCAAGTTAATATATATATATATAAATGAAAAATTGCCCAAAGCCTTTTCTAACATATGTGCACCCGAATATAAATGTATGTGAATAACTAAAACTGCTGGAAAGAGGCTGCAAACAACAGAACATTTCACAGTGATGCAACACCAACACATGAACACAGACTTTCTCAGTCCCAGCTCATCTTTAAAGGACTGCAGGGTGGTTTAATAATCTTCTGGAGAATGTGTGTGTTAGATGGGTGTGTGCGTAATATATTGACGCTAATAAAACACTCTTTCTAAAGACACGAGCAGACTTGAAGAGCAACTTACTGCGACGCCTGCCACAACAGTTCCAGCCGTAAACAACTCGAATCTGACAATGAAACTTATTTTTAAATACAACAACTTAAAACTCACAACCTTGAATAATATATAAATAGAAGCCTGTTTGAAGCAAGGTAAATCATACAGTTGAGGTCAAATGTTTACATACACCTTGCAGAATCTGCAAAATGTAATTTTTTTTTACCTAAATAAGAGGGATTGTACAAAATGCCTGTTTTTTTTTTTATTTTATTTTATTATTACGGACCCGAATAAGATATTTCAAATTAAAGACATTTACATATAGTCCACAAGAAAAAAAAAGTCATTCATTTATAAAAATGACCCTGTTCAAAAGTTTACATACCCTTGTTTCTTAATACTGTGTTGTTGCCTGGATGATTTACAGTTTAGTGATAGTTGTTCATGAGTCCCTTGTTTGTCCTGAACAGTTAAACTGCCTGCTGTTCTTCAGAAAAATCCTTCAGCTCCCACTAATTCTTTGGTTTTGTGTATTTGAACCCTTTCCAGCAGTGACTGTATGATTCTGAGATTCATCTTTTCATACTGAGGACAACCGTGGTACTCCAACTCAACTATTACAGAAGATTCAGACACTCACTGATGCTCCAGAAGGAAATAATGCATTAAGAGCCGGGGTGTGAAAACTTTTGAACAGAATGGTGAGGTGTACATTTTTCTTATTTTGCTTAAATATTTGTATTTTTTATTATTTAGTACTGCCCTTCAGAAGCTACAGAAGATAGTTACGTGTTCCCAGAATATAAAATAAGTAAAATCTACCCTGAACTATAAATTCAAAAAGTATTCACCCCCAGGTTTTAATCGTGTTTCCTTCTGGAACTTAATTAACTTAATTTCAGAGTGAAAAACTATTGCAGTAGATGTCGTTTGTACTCAACTACTTGACCTCCACCACTATAACTGGTTGGCCATTTGGTTTCTTTTTATTTTAGCCACAGTTTAATCCAAAATCAATCTACTCATGTATAATAACTCATAGATGAAGAGAAACTGATTGCAGAAAATGGGAACCATCAGTTAGCACATTCAAATATACCTGGATGGCATCAGGAGAAATTTTATTTATAATTTTCCGCCATTTCATAGTCAAAGACAACATTCATAACAAATGCAATAAATAAGAAAGACTTTTTTGAAATTGTCCAATGTTCCTTCTGATTAAAACACTTGCCTAGTTTAATTTAAAGCAGGATACTCTAATAAAATATTTTACAGTCAAGGCCAACCTTCTCTTTTCAATAAATTTACATGGATAGCTCTTGTGTGACCAATTCTACATCTCCGTCTGCAGAAGCATTTTTTGTTCTTATGTGTAAACAATCCTGTTCTTTTTGCCCGAGTATGGCCTTCTGATGTAAAGCCAAAAACTGGAATATTGGTGCGAGTTATTAAGCCAAATCTGGGCTTTGTTTTACAAAATGCTCCCTGCTCTAACACTACACCAAACTGTGAGTTGAACAGAGAAAGAGAATTACATTTAATTCACCGTAAACTCTGTATGTCAACAACATTTGCTTAGAAATGACTAGCATTGGAGAGGTGTTTACGCAAGAAGCAACACATTCCTGATGCAATGCACTAGAAAACACACCTGTAACACAGTGTTCACGGGGTTTTCATGGATTTACAGGCAATATCTGGCTCGGCTCAACGATCCAGCTGGGCATAAATCTGCTTTGTACACAACACCAAGGACTTCAAATATTACAGTAAGATCCTTGGGAAGGACTCTGTCAGTTGTTTCTGTCCATCAAAATGGGTTTCGACCTGTTTACGCTGAGTGTCCCTCCATTATTTACCAAGAAAGAGAGTCAAAAATAGGTCCAGCTCTTTCTTAGACAGACTTAATCGTAGCCAAAGAACGGTGGACAAATACGACCGTCTTCTCGACTGCAATTCCATTCATGAGTCGAGAAAAACAGCAAGCTCATTGCTAATGAATGTGTAAAGTGGCACACTCCCCCAAAAGAAAAACTTGTCACGAATTGTAGTCCCCCATCAGCTCGATTCATCTGTTTTCTCTCTGGCTAATACTCTCGTCTGAACACCAGTGTCGGGTTGAGGCTAATGAGATATCTTTTGAATGCTGTTGCCTTTTTATCACTGATGATCTAAAGCAAATAGCAGGAACCACAAAGCTACATCCTCTAAACGTAAAAACCCTGTTGATATTTCCTGGGAGGCTGCTTTAGGCTTCTTGTTGGGCTATTGTTTGTGAAGACTTCCTTGTGTGGAACGGAAATCTAATTAAATGTTTTGAGATCTATATTGTGAAGATGCTGAACAAACAGGTGCATGTTCCCACCAGAGTCTGGCGTCTGGCGTCTGCGCTTCGTAGACAAACTCATTAACAAACTTCTGTCAGCGCTAAGCTTTTATGAAAATTAGAGCTCGGGCAAACTTTGAAGTTCCTGCTGATCACACAATCTCAAAAGATCAAAAAGCATCAAAATGGCCTCTGAAATCCCAACAGAACTACAAAGTGAGTAAGAGATATGCCTGCCAATGCACCCCCCCCCCCCCAAAGTGTTGATTATTAACCAAGAGTCACTTTCTTCTTTCAAACTATTATAATTGGAGTTGTATTATTATTATTAATAATAATGAATAACTGTAAAGATTTTGAAGCCCAAAAAGTGCATCCATCCATCATAAAAACAGCCTCACACTTTTTATGTGTAACTTTTAAATCAAAATATTATTTTTGAAAAAAAAAAAAACTGACTGAATGGAATCAGAGTCTGATGCATTGTTTACCGTGAAGTTGTTTGCCGAACAACCAATCAAAACTGACTATGTTAGTTGACCAATCAGAACACAGTATGCTACCGAAAGGTGGGGTTTAAGGAAACTGAATCTTTTGAACAGCTTCGTGCGAACCGTTTGGGGATCTCTGAGAATTGAGGTCATTTTAAAATGATATTTTGACAAAATGACAATGTTTTTTAACCTTGGATGGATTTAAACCTAATGTACAGGACTTATAAACAGTGATAGGAAGCTTAGAATTTTCATCTTTCTGGCTCTTTAAAAAAACCTGCTCATTACACATTACGTGATTTTCTATGAAATCTGTCATCTCAAATCTGCAGTCTGGCTCTGACTTTACTCAACTAGCACGGACTTGTCCAGACTGTAAATTGGAGAAAAAGTTGTGTAGCGTTTTCCAGACTTTACCAAAGTTACAGCATGGATGAAGCTAGATGCCAGCTGAATAACAACATCCATTCTGGAGGCCCAGAGAGGCGAAGAAGATCATTAGAAAAAGACAATGATGAAATAAAGATGAAGAAAAGAAAAGATAAGGGGAAAAAGATATTAATGCTCTTCCATCAGAATGGATTATAACGAGTAAACACATGTAGAGCAGATGACGTTAATCAAGCACTCTTCTGTCTGAAACATCATCTTCCATCTAATTTCACCAGAGAACTGTGATTTAATTCCTCACTTGTCTGGGTTTTTTTATAAAGCTCCTCATTTGCATTAACTGTATTATACTGGAAATCATCTCAGACTCGTAACTGCAAACGCTTTGGACACACCTGCGCATAAAGACGCAGTATTAAAGAAAAGAGCAAGATTCAGCGCTCGCCACACAATGTGAACAAAACACAGTGTGACGGATTAACTCCATGTCGAGGCTTAATTACGCCTCATGACACTCCATTCAGCAAAAAGAGATTTTCAAGAACCGGTAGCTATTTTAAATGGGAACAGCTTCATACAATAAGTTAATCATTGACTGGTTTCCTCATAATGCAAAAAAAAAAGGGGGTTAGACAGTAAAAACAGTTGATGTTTTGTGCTCAAAATGATGCTGACCTACCCTAATAAATTGCATCATAATATTCTTAACAAACACTGTATTGCAACAAGCCAAAAACCACCCAGAAAACCCTAGCAACTGCTTAAAAACATGTATACAACTCCATAGCTACTTACTTAAAATGTAACACTCCAGCACTTAAAATTAGCAGCTGTATGGGTTCATAAACCCACTGTGTATAATGCTGGCGGATCGAATGGATGGCCCAAAGCAGAACACATAAATAGTCAGCGTTTGGCTTCAAACTGTCAATCACGCAAAGAAAATGGGATTATGTTTTAACAAGTGGCGGAAATGTCAACGTCTTACTCAAGGGCAGAGTGTCATTCATGACGACTGCAATATCAAGTGTATTGTAACGTCCCCGGGCCGACACACAATGCTGACACCTGTGCAGTCAGTTTCATAAAAACGACTGCGACCGTCTCACACGAAGAAGATAATAACGTTTGGGGAAGAGAGCTGTTTATATGCAGCTTGTAATAATGCAGCAAGAGCGGCGCGTCAGAGACAGGTGCGCGTGAGTCATACCCCATCCATCCAGCTGGCCACGGTAAACGTCACCATCCATCAGACGTCAAGTGTCTGTTTGCACCGGCACACGGGGGAGTGCACAGAGAGGGATTCGACAAAGGGTTCAGAAGTTAAAAAGAGCCGAGAGCGAGCGCCGAGGGCACTAGAGCCCCGAGTGATCGCCGTTTCAAACAGTGTCAATGCTGATATGTGAAATAATGACTGCTGTTATTAAACACAGGTTTCCTGATATCTTTGGCAAGAACAATGGTTTGGTTGGCACACATAGTCTACGGTGTACTGATACAGGGAACAAGGGTAATGAGTCACACCTGTTTAGGAGTCACCACTGTGGCTAAATGAGGTTAGTCTCTCCATGTTTAATCAGTGGCAACTCTTCATCTACAACAACAAAAGCTAATAAAAGCAGCCCAGAATGACTGGCGAGCCACCAATGACTAATTAACTGGGATTGCTATACACAAGACGTGCTTGTCAGTGGCACTTTGAAAGGAGTTTTAAAAGTCAAAACTCACCCGATTTACTTTCTCAAAGCTCAAGTGCTTGCAAAACTTCACGCTTTTCGTGCAAAAAGGAGCCACAATGGGTCTCATTTACTAAGCATGCATGCGCATAACTTGAAGTCTGTACATTGAACATATTCGCCAACCAATCATAATTCACCATTAACTTTCATACTAAAATGCATTCAGAATATATGTAAAAACCACTACAAGAGTCGATTTTGTGCAAAGATATAAAATATATTTAGCCGTAAACAGTGAATAAGTTCAAGGATCTTGCTGCACATCTTTAGAGAGCATCATATGTTCGCTCAGACTGTGTTTGTAAAGGCCTTGGCATGTCTTTAAATCTTGGGCATGCAGTCGCTCATTTCAATCCTCAAAAAATTCATTAACAGTAGTATAATGAGTTTAAGAACATAGTCATTTGTGTGTTGTGCAATAGGCTTGTGCAAAATAATCCAATGCAATTGTTTGTAATTGAGAGTAGTCTGGAAGATCGTCCGTGTCGTATTCATGACCTTCTTCCTCTGTTGTCACTGTCTTCCCCGTTTCTGGTCCGTCTAAAAACACAGATACATGCACAGACCGAGGGAATAGTGGATTTCAAAGCAACTAACAAAAATAAAGCATGGGAACATCCCAAAGTGCCTCATTCATGAAACACAAGCAGAATTTTTGTGCACGTTGAACTTAAATTGAATGCAACTTCAAACTCAAAAATAAAAGCTCTACATTGGCATCTGTGCTTCAATGGAGAACCTTTAACATCTGATGTCCCCATTTCCATTGGTCATGGAGGCTTAAAACCCATCACAATCCCTTTTCAGATATCACTAGGGATGATTTCATTTGTATGCCCTGTCTTGGCATCAGGGAACAATGGGAAAAGTGGGAGGAAGGCATGATGAATCTCATAAGCCTCTCTTCAGAAGCACAACATGGTTTTAAACGCCTAGTTTACATTCATATGAGACATTGTGTGAAAACCTAAACACTAAGTTCAACGATTAGACCTAGAACTTAGTTTCCTTAGCTTCTTCTCATCTGTTGTTCAGGTCCTATATCCTATAGGAAGTTTGTTCTGTGCTAGATGTCGCTCGGATGATGAATATTAATTGCATTATGTGACGGTTGGCTGACGCTTTACATCAAACCAAATGAACTTCTTTAAAATATTAAGCTATATACTGAAATATGGCGAAATGACCAGTTTCTGAAAGTTCAAGTGGCTTACGATTAAATGTCAACGTACAAATGTCAAAAACATCCTGAGATCTGAACGCTCACCAGAAAGCACCTCTGAAACCGCAGGTGCGCTTGGCTTTTCTTCCCTATTTAGTTCAGTAAACCTGAGGCAAACCATTTTGGGAATTTAATTATAGCTCGTCAAAAATTAAACTGGTTCCAAAGCTTTAACGACCTTTGACTGCTTTCCATTTTTCCGCAACCACCCCCATCTCTCAGTGTCAGACGTAAATATTCATACCCCCACGGACATATTAAAAACACACAACCTTTTGATCTCTCTGAGGGGCCTTCACCACACAACCTGCTGTAACTAGCATCTCATCTGCATAATTACTGTAAAAACAGAGCTGATGGTTGCTGAGTGTGAAGAGAGGCGGCACTTTTCATGACAATGTCGAGTATTAGGCCTGTAATCATTTAGTTGATGAGGGGAAGACGCTAATTACCTTCCCTCTGAAGTTTGATATTAGATTAAGTTACCTCTTTTCCGAAGAGCACGAGAGCCGTGTATTGGGAGATGTGCATATTTAGGCCTGTTTGTTTACCAAAACGTGTGGGGGAAACAAATTAGCATCGCTAATGTTATATTCGCACCACAAAAAAAGCAACAACTGCACGCATACTGAGCACATCACAGCGAAACAATGGGGTTTCGGAGTCGTAAAAGCCAAAACATTCATTTGGAAACAAAGAAAATCAATTTCGAACTAAACAGATGTTCAAAACTGGTAATCAAGGACTTGATTTAGCTTTGTTTCTTCGAAACACTAATGAATCATTCAAAAGACAGATTCTCTGTAGGACACGAGCAACCTGTCAAAGTCGTGATCTCGAGATAAATGAACGGTGTTGTAAACAACACAAGGTCGCTGTCGTCAATTGCTTCCAATTTGCTTGGCATACTGAATGCAGGATCTTTGCCAAATCTTATTCAATAGGCCTGTCCGCACACACCAGATACATCAGAACTAGTATTCAAGGGACTTGATATCCCACATAAAATCCCTGCCAAGGTGGTTAGCTTGAGTCTAGTTAGTCATCTATGGTTTTAGAGGGATTTTGGACACTGGTTACTCTGTAAGACAAGCTAACCCAACATAAGCCCTACTACAATCTGAGCCACCATTTTGCAAACCAGCACAAATTTTGGAAACCACAGGCCAAAATGTGAAGTCTTTGATCACTTTTCAAAGAGTCTTAGCCTCCGATGAATCCTGATGGTGGCTGGGCCCTGCAGCGTAATGACTCCTACAATGGCCTTCTGAAGAACCAAAAGAAGCGTAGAAAATAATGATACACGTGAATAACAAAACAGCCCTCATTATTTGGGAACATTATATCCTGTTTCTCCTTATGAAGTCGATCCAACTGTCCATGGGCGAGAATACAAATGCCTTCGAAAACATAAAATGATGTATTTTGCATCCTTTTGCTGACAGATAAATGTGGATATCCAGGTGCAAGAGAAAGAGTACACACTGTTCGTTTTCAGTCACTACAGACATAGTTATAATACAAAGCTGGTTGAAAATTTGCTGATTTATTTTTAACCAACAACAACAACAACGAAATTCCAGACAAATGTCATTTGACAGGCATAAACTGCATTGCTATTTCTACAAACATGTTATTTAAATTCTAATGGTGCAAGATGTGATACGTTTGTTTGTATTTGAGTGTCCTTTGTTCTGCATCTTAACCAAAGTGTGGCGCCTTACGAAGAACCTGTGGCAAGGCGAGACTTAAAATAGTAATGGGACTTTGCTAATGAACAGGACGGCTAGTCACGCGCCCCATTTCCATTTTGTCCCCTCCATTCAGTTGGAGCTCCATTTCTCTCTTGAGCGCACCATTCATGGAAACACATTTGCATGTTAAAACCGTTGACATACATACATAATTTCAGTCGCAATTATCACAATCAGCGAAAGGCGTGGGAGAGCTGTCCATCAAAAACAATAGCTTTTAAGGATTCGTACACCAGTGTTTGGAAGCGAACTATCGTCTGACCATTAACCAGTGATAAGCCTGGGGTAAATTGCATACTATTCGTACCAGTGTGCAACAACAAGTAGCACTTACAATTGATAACCAATTGATGTTATTTGTAGATTGAAAGAATTTTTGCACCAATGTGTAATTAGTTTCTGTTGTAGCATGTTTCTGGCAGACAGAACTACAAATCAAAGACTTAAACGTTGCAATTATGGGAGAATAACGAGATAGTCCTATATGATGGGAGATCAAACAAGAAATTATGTAACAGATATACAAGACTCCTCCTCAGATTTCTCCCTCCCAACCAAATCAGCCAATCCTGAACATGCAAAAATGATTGACATGCATCCACTATCTACACATTTTTTGACAGCCAAAAATAAAGGCACCATCATGGAGTGTGATTTCTCATGCTTTCGGGACATTTTATGCACAGCATCTTTATTCAACAGATAAATGAAATCCAAACTCAGACTAAACTACTAGTTAAGTAAATTCCCTTCTTTAATAAGGTTTCAAAAGAAGATTTTCCCCACCTTTTAAGAAAAGCTGAGAAAACCCATCAGGGACAATTCTTGGATTTGCCCTGACCTTATGGAGACTTTTAAATCCCCTTGTAATTGCTAACAATTACAAGGTTGTACATTCAGTTTCCAAAGAAAGCAAGAACTGATTAAATGTGTACCTTAAATGCATTTGATAAAAGCATCTGCCAAATGCATTTATAACTGTAAATGTGACCTCATGTTGGCACAGATATTACCCACAACCACAGTTTAACTTTGGAAATGAGTTTGTCAAGTCGTTCCAAACCAGTGTGACTTTCTTCTGCTGTTTTGAAGAATGTTGACTTTGGACCCCATTGACTTTCATTGTGTGTACAGAATAAAAACTTTTTTATTTTCAGAATATCTTCTTTTTTGATATGTGATCAATTGCTTGCGTTATTCGCATTTAGAAACCGATTTTGATTAAATCTGTTTTGTAGAATGTTGGGAACCAAACCACTTTGGACCCCATTGGCTTTCATTGCGTGGATGACATAAACATTGCTGCAATTTTCTAAATATCTTCTTTTGCCATTAGTGACAAATGGCTTGGGATATTCTCATTTGGAAGCTAACTTTGCTAAAAGCACTATTAAGATTTTTCGTGGAACATTGGGAACCAAATGAATTTGGATCCCATTGACTTTCCTTGTGGGGATGGAATAAATATTGCTGCATTTTCCAAAATACCTTCTTTTGCTTGGGATTTTCCCATTTGAAAATTCCCATTTTTGATAAAAGCATCAGCTAAATGAGTAAATGTTTTTTTTTTAATCCAATCCAAGCCATTTTTCTCAATGCACAGTTAACTACACACTACAATCTCTCAACTCTGCCACCATTTACAGCATGATTGTGCCGAGTTTTTATAACTTCCCTGGTTACTGAGGAGCTGCTCTCCACCTACCAGTTTCGAACAATCAAAAGAGGTTGCTTTCCGTGAGCTGAAGGGTCTATTACTTCTAGGTTAATAACAGGCCGTGTACCTGATTGCCAGCAGGCCCCTGTGCACCTGTTTCAATTGTGCCTCCTTCCTGTATATTTCTGCAGAGAACGCCATATGTCTCCTATTCTTTTCAAAGCTCTGATGAAACCACAGACTCAAACATTTGCTTGATTTCTCTACATCGAGCACCTAAGCTTTTTTCCCCCCATCTGCCTTTTCTGGTTTTGTAATGTGTAATTTCCATCTGCTGGTGGAACGCTGTGTTCCTTAAAAGCTGGAGGAAAAAATGGCAGCGCTTTATAGAGTTCACTTTATGCAAAAATGAGGCGCTCACAACAAAACCAAAATCCAATACTCTCCCCAGTCTGTCTTTAATGGACTTTAGTTGACCTCTGCTTATTTTTGTAAGAGTTTCTCCTTTTACAAAGTAAAAAGTTGAAAAGATTTACTCTGCAAAGCAATGCTTCCAACATAACATGCATCTAAATCAACATTTGATTTACCAGACATGTTAAAATTAAAGACAAATGAGGAAGATTAATGACCAATGACTTTCGTAAAAGCTGTTTAAATACATTTATTAACAGGCATGCCAATATACATAAAAGTCATAAACCTATTTACAGTATACAGTCCTTAGATATTCATCAGTCTTGCATAATAAAGATTTTGAGCCTCACATCACATTTCAGACGAGTCTGCCCTCTACTGTACAACCTCATATCTATCATCACAGACGTGAAGTTATTACTTCAGAAAAGCCACTTTGAATACTGATTGATCATTATTCAAAATATATAAAGATAACTATCTGCTCATGCTAATTCAGCACAACTTCATGGTGTTACCATTGGACCAAAATTAGTTTTTTCTAATTTAAATATTCTCTTATTTTCTCAACCCACATGTACAGAATACTCTACCTTATATTCTCCTTATAGGAAAAAATAATTAAGTAAATTATGCATATTCCTATATATATCAACTGCTTTCGATAAATGTTTTTTAAAATAAAATCCAAGTAATTTTTTTAAACATGATGCATATCTAATTATTGGCATATTCTGAAAAAATTAATTTGGTGATTAATATTATTATAGAAATATTGTATTATTCATCATATTAATTAAAATAAACATATTATAATGAATGAATACCTTGTTAATAATAATAATAATATATATATATATATATATATATATACACACACACACACACACACACACACACAAAGAAATATTACACATATATTGAATGCATTGGATAAATAAAATATATTTACATTTTTAAATAATATTAATGTTTAAAGGACCAATACATGTGTGTGTGTGTGTATATATATATATATATATATATATAAAGGTATACTATTATTTTTATCATTTATATGATTTGTTTTATTATTATTATTGCTATATCTATCGATCTGTGGTGATGGACATGGAAAGATCGCTAACGAGCCAAGCCCCACTGGCAGCCAATCAAAACACGGCATTTAAAAACTCCACCTATCAGCCACTAGCAGAACGCTGCCTCATTAATTATTCATGACATACCAATGTTGTTCCACCTCACGCGGACGGTCGGAGAAAAACACGCGTCGAACTCGTGAAGATCGTCACCATGGCGACAGCGATTTATCTCGAACATTATCTCGATAGTGAGTACTCTTCATTTACGCGGGATTTAGACTCATTTTAAGCGGAATGAATGCGTTTTCAAATCTCCAGTTTGAGGATGATTTGATGGCTAATGTGAGATTAGCATTAGCGCTGTAGCTTATTAGCCAACAAAGTGATTAGTTTAATTTCAACCGCATGCATCTGTGTAGATTTCTTTCATTTGTTATTTAGTTTTGTTGTTCATGTAAATATACATGTACTGTACAACCACAGCGAGTTGTGAATACAGGGGAAAAAAAGTAGTTAGCCAGTATGCTAACAGCATGCTAAATTGTCAACAAACCTGTTGTTTACATGTCTTTATTGGGATTTTATATGTGTTTATGAATTTAATACACGTGTTTTCTGCTCTAAGATAAACAGAGACTCAATCCAAAACTTTCCTCATGCAAGCAAACAGTATACTCAACAACAAATGTGTTTTTTATGTTCCTAGGCATTGAAAACCTTCCCTGTGAGCTCCAGAGAAACTTCACACTCATGAGGGAACTTGACAACAGAGCCGAGGGTGAGGTCTCCAATCGTAGTGTGCTGACTACCTAGGGAGCATTTCTGACCATTCAATACGATTGACCAAGAGCACAGCATTTACAGCTCATTGGTGGATATCTGACTGTGTTTTCCCGCCCTTTTCTTGCAGAAAAGAAATGTGAAATCGATAAGCTTGCAGAAGAATACATTAAAAACGTCCGTAATCTGGCTCCGGATCAGAGAGTGGAGCATCTGCAGAAGATCCAGAACGGATTCACCAAATGCAAAGAATACAGCGACGACAAAGTGCAGCTCGCTATGCAGACGTACGAGATGGTGAGTAATCGGTTCGCGATTTTACGTTTACATTTAGTCATTTAACAGACTTTTTTTTCAAAGCGACTTATGAATGAGGAAATTTTACACATTTTAAAAGTTAGTTTTGTGATTTCTGGATTTTTTTTTATATGGAATACGTTTCTAATATATTTTATTATTATATATTTGTATTTATTGTAAATGCAATTTTTAATATTTTATACTCTGCTTTAAAATATTTAATACAGTAGACATTGTTTTATTATCAAAAATCACAGAATATTAATTTGTAGTAAATTAAAAGTTCCATATTTTATACTAAGCTCTGAAAAATTGGTCCATAGAATCCAAATAATGTTTTATAGTAAATAAAATTTTCTGTGTTTTATAATCTGCTTTCAAATATTTAGTAGAATCATTTTATTGTCACATTTCATATCATATTTATTTGTATCAAATATAATTTTCCATATTTTATACTCCGCTCTGAAATATTGAATCTCGGATATTTTTTATAGTAAATGTAATTTTCTTTA
Source organism: Carassius auratus (assembly GCF_003368295.1). Lineage (NCBI taxonomy): Eukaryota > Metazoa > Chordata > Actinopteri > Cypriniformes > Cyprinidae > Carassius > Carassius auratus. The sequence continues at coordinate 819,193 of NC_039289.1, forward strand.
TTTTATACTTCGCTATTAATGATTTAATTAAATATAAATAACTTTATTGTCAAAAATCACAGAACTTTTTAATAGTAGGCATAATTATATATATTTTACATTCATTCATAAAATATTTAATTGAGTAGAAACCATTTTACTGTCAAAAATCAGATTTAGTATAGTAAATATACAGTTAGTTGTTTATACACCGGTCCAAAATATTGAGTAGAAATGGTTTAATTATCAACAACAAGATTTTTTTCTGAACTTTCAGTATTTTATACTCCACTTTAAAATATTTGAGATAAATAAATAAACATGACATCACATAAAAGTATTTCTCACTCCGAATCATAATAAAAATGTACATTATAAGTAGTATTGAATAGGCAATAATTGCTTTTTTTAAATAGTTTGATTAAAATATTGTACATTTGCACTGGGAATCTGCATTCATTTTGATAAAAATACACGAGCCTTTTCTCATTAGGTGGACAAACACATCCGAAGGCTCGATGCAGATCTCGCTCGCTTTGAGAATGAGCTGAAGGAAAAGTTGGATGTCAGCGGCTACGAAAGTCCAGACAGCAGAACGGCCAAGAGTAAGAACATCGCTCGATTTGGTCATGTCATAATCAACATGATATACGAGGAGATTAAAACTGAACTCATGTCCTTCATAGAGGCAGGCGCTCGAGGAGGCCTGAAGGAAAAACGACGGACGAAAGGAAGAGGACGCAAATCTTCCGACGACGACTCGCCGCGGAAAAAGAAAACGAAGAACAGGTGAGACGCACCCACAATTGAAAACCTCCAAGATCTAAATTAATTTGTTTGGAGAAATGTATTTCACTCAAAAATGCAGGTTTGAAGTGACATTTACATTGTTTTCTGTATTTCCACAGCCCTGAGTTCTCTGAGTCCATCCTTCCAGTTCATCCGTCAGACGTCTTAGACATGCCTGTTGACCCCAATGAACCCACGTACTGTCTGTGCCACCAAGTGTCTTACGGAGAAATGATCGGATGTGACAATCCAGATGTGAGAAACGAACGCTTTAAACCGTTGATTAGCTTTTCCTCATAGTATTTATTTAATTACAAAAGTGCCTTTCTCAACAGTGTCCCATTGAGTGGTTTCACTTCGCCTGCGTCGATCTAACAACGAAACCCAAAGGGAAATGGTACGTGGCTTTATTAACCAGAAATTGTCAATATCTCCATTTCCAACATCAAAAACCAACGTCTCTTTTCCTTCTTCCAGGTTCTGTCCCCGATGCACCCAGGATCGGAAGAAGAAATAAAAGATGCACATTTGTAACGTTGAGAGATTACATTTCTATATACATGAGCATATATATGTATTTTGATTAGGTGGTAAAATAGGATAATATATATAATATGGCCGTGATGAAATATATATATATCTAGAGGGTCGCGAGGAAACAAAGTGTTTATTTTTTCAAAGTACTTGAAATGTTTCCATTTGTTTGAGTTTCTGTGTCATCAAATTGTCGTTTTCAGACAATATAGGATTTATTATATATGAGATATATATTTTATTTTTTTCTCTTTAATTACTGATTAGTATGTATTTTCATTTTGTATGAAGCTTCAAGCAACTATCGTGTCATTGTGCTTTGCTCATGAAATGTTTTGCGAACCTTTAAGACGCTGAATTCGGCAGCCGCTCTTGCACTTAAAATATAACGCGACTACTTTTTTCGCCAGTTATCGATTTGCTTGAACTTGTTCTTTGTTGCATTAGGAAGAATACTTTGCAGAACTCAAGGCGATTAACTACTGTGGAAGCTTGTTTCCGCCTCAGAATTAAAAAAGGTAATCTAACGATTCAGATTTTTCTTGCAATTCTTACATTTTTATTTCTAATCTTTTTTTCGCAACATCAGGTTTAGATCTCAGAATGTCGCAATTATGCCTTTTTTTCATCAGTATGGCGGGAAACAAAGGCTGAATTGTGAGAAGAAAAAAAACCCCCCGCAATTACCGTTTTTATTCCGTAGCAGAAAAAAAATACAGAATTGATGATTTTCTTGGAACATGTACATAATTGACTTTACATCTCTCAATTCTTTAGATTATATTTCGTAATAGTTTTTTGTTTCCGCCACAGAATGAAAAATAAAAAAAATAATTGTGACTTTATCTCGCAATTTTGAGATTCTTTGTGGCAATTACGAGTTTTATATATTGAAATTCTTCTCAGAATTGAGTTTATATCTTGTAGTTCTCAAGTTTTTATTCAGCTTATAAAAAGCCACAATTACTGTATTCTGTGGCAAAAACTAAAAAATCTTGCAATTCTGTGTATATATCCCATAATTGTCTTTTTTTTTCTGCTATGGTATAAAAAGTAAAAAAAAAAAAAAACGTGATATTTACCTAATAATTCTGACTTTTTTTCTCGCAATTGCAAGTTTAAAACTTACAGTTCTTTAGTTTATATCTTACATTATATAATTCATTTATATAAAAAAGCAGTAATTATTTTTTTAATTCTGTGACACAAAAAAAAAGAATTGCGAGATAAAATTATTTAGCTTATGTCACAATCTATTTTTTTTTTTACTTCAATCACAAAAAAAACTAAATTCTGAGTTTGTCTTGCAATTCTGACTTTTTTCTCGCAATTGCAAGTTTATAGCTTACAATTCGTTTAGTTTATATCTTAGATGATATAAAAATAAAAAATATTTTTAAGCTGCAATTACTTTTTTTTTATTCCTCCATCCTTCAGAAAGCCTCTTGCTCCAGTTCTGAATGTTTTGAGTGTGTGGTTTCGGCAGTATCTGCTGTCTTTTCTCCAGCAGCTTTGATGCACTTTTCTCGACCGGATTCTGCACTTATGGCCAGAACACTTTCAGATTCAATGCTCTTGTTGTGGCTCTAAAGGTCGAAAGGCAAAGCAACTGTCAGAGAATCAACCAAAGCAAGATAAAGCTGTGTTAACACTGCTCCTGTGTTATTTTATCATTCTATATGTGATCCAAATATAAAACATGAAATATTCCTTCTATCTTGTTGACGTGAGACTACCTTGTTGAACTGTATTTTGTATCGTGTCATCAGTAGTTGGTAGAAGCCACAAGGTTGAAAGTGTGACAATCAAGTAGTGTTTTATTTTTTCATGTTTCAGAAAATTTTTCTGTACAGCTTTTCATAAAAACAAATAAATATTTACCATTAAAACTCATCTGTCGTTTGAAATGCCTGTAAAGTATTGCGTGTTAGTAAATCAGTGTCATTTTAGTACCATTGCTATATTAGCTCAGTATTTATTCATATTGTCCATTTAATTTTTGTTTT